>NC_042968.1:34887954-34953121 GCF_901001165.1 Salmo trutta | reverse complement strand
CTAGTAGCACGAGCTCTGAAGATAGATGGGGGGCAATCAGTTCACATATGGTGTCCAGAGCACAGCTAGGGGCCGAGGGGGGTCTATAGCAGGCGGCAACGGTGAGAGACTTGTTTTTGGAGAGGTGGATTTTTAAAAGTAGAAGTTCAAATTGTTTGGGTACAGACCTGGATAGCAGGACAGAACTCTGCAAGCTATCTCTGCAGTAGATTGCAACACCGCCCCCTTTGGTCGTTCTATCTTGTCTGAAAACGTTGTAGTTAGGGATGAAGATTTCACAGTTTTTGGTGGACTTCCTAAGCCAAGATTCAGATACAGCTAGGACATCCGGGTTGGCAGAGTGTGCTAAAGCAGTGAATAAAACAAACTTAGGGAGGAGGCTTCTAATGTTAACATGCATGAAACCAAGGCTATTACGGTTACAGAAGTCATCAAAAGAGAGCGCCTGGGGAGTAGGTGTGGAGCCAGGCACTGCAGGGCCTGGATTCACCTCTACATCCCCAGCGGAGCAGAGAAGAATAAGTATGAGGGTACGGCTAAAAGCTATAAGAATTGGTCGTCTGTGACGTCCAGAATAGAGAGAAAAAGGAGCAGGTGTCTGGGGGCGATAAAATAGCTTCAAGGTATAATGTACAGACAAAGGTATGGTGGGATGTGAGTACAGAGGAGGTAAACCTAGGCATTTAGTGATTATGAGAGAGATATTGTCTCTAGAAACATCATTGAAACCAGAAGATGTCATAGCATGTGTGGGTGGAGGAACTGAGAGGTTGGATAAGGTATAATGAGCAGGGCTAGAGGCTCTACAGTGAAATAAGCCAATAAACACTAACCAGAACAGCAATGGACAAGGCATATTGACATTAAGGAGAGGCATGCTTAGCCGAGTGATCAGAGGGTCCAGTGAGATTCAGACAGCTAGCCGGGCCATAGGTAGCAAGCTGGTGGAAGATGGGAGGGAGGTCTGTTTTTAGCCGCCTCGTGCGTTTCCGTCTGTGGGTTAGTGGGGTTCCGTGTGGAAGGGGGGACCTGTCCAAGTTGGCAAAATAGTTAGTTATAGTGGCCCAAGAAAAGTGTCCGACAGACCTATTCAGATCGCAGCCGAAAAGACAGCTAACGATTAGCTGGCCGCAGATGGGCGATCAGGTTACGTCGCGACGGAGGGGCCAGTTGGACAACTCCCTCGGGCAGATAACGTCGGTGATCCAGTCGTGAAGACCCAATGGGGCTCCGCATCGGCAGTAAAACGGGTCAGGATAGGTGAGTTGTAGCCCAGGAGACACTTCAGCTGGCTAGCTCAGGAATAGCCCACGAGTGGCTGACGGAACTCTTCAGCTGGCTAGCTAGCAAGCTCCGTAATAGTGTGTGTTAAATTCCGTGACCGACGTTGCCAATAGTCACTCAGGTAGCAGCTAGTTAGCTGCAAGATCCAGGTGTAAATGTCCAGAGCCTGCGGTAGAAATCGAGGAAAGGAGAGAGAATAGGTCCGATATGCTCTGGTCTGAGTCGCGCTATACAAAAACTGGCGATAGCTTTTCGAGCTAATGGATAGCTGAGGACAGCTAACCGTAGCTAGCTGAACTTCAACGTTAGCCAGTGAAAATGGCTAACCTCTGGCTAGCTTCTGTCGTGGAATTCAGATGAGGTAAGTAATACTTTCTTTTTTTTTTAAATTGATGAGGCGGGTTGCAGGAGAGTGCTTTGAGGTTGAGTATTTAGAATTAAAAAAAATGTAAAAAGATAAGTGATGAAAAAATATGTAAATATATATATATATACACGGGACACGACAGGACGTCTGAACTGCTACGCCATCTTGGATTGATAGTTAAATAAAGGTTAAAAAAAAAAATCTCTGTCTTAGCCTCAGCCAATATCAAACACGTGAGAGAACTGCTAGTGAGGCTGCTGCAGATATAGTAAAAGTTGCTATTCCATGTCAACTGAATTGCAGTGAGAAGGCTCTACCTGTAACAGTCTGATGAGACAACTACCTCTAACAGTCTGATGAGACAACTCTACCTGTTACAGTCTGATGACACAACTCTACCTGTAACAGTCTGATGACAAACTCTACCTGTTACAGTCTGATGAGACAACTCTACCTGTAACAGTCTGATGAGACAACTCTACCTGTAACAGTCTGATGAGACAACTCTACCTGTAACAGTCTGATGAGACATCTCTACCTGTAACAGTCTGATGAGACAACTCTACCTGTAACAGTCTGATGAGACAACTCTACCTGTAACAGTCTGATGAGACAACTCTACCTGTAACAGTCTGATGAGACAACTCTACCTGTAACAGTCTGATGAGACAACTCAACCTGTTACAGTCTGATGAGACAACTCTACCTCTAACAGTCTGATGACACAACTCTACCTGTTACAGTCTGATGAGACACCTCTACCTGTAACAGTCTGATAAGACAACTCTACCTGTAACAGTCTGATGAGACAACTCTACCTCTAACAGTCTGATGAGACAACTCTACCTGTTACAGTCTGATGACACAACTCTACCTGTAACAGTCTGATGAGACAACTCTACCTGTAACAGTCTGATGACACAACTCTACCTGTTACAGTCTGATGAGACAACTCTACCTGTAACAGTCTGATAAGACAACTCTACCTGTAACAGTCTGATGAGACAACTCTACCTGTAACAGTCTGATGAGACAACTCTACCTGTAACAGTCTGATGAGACAACTCTACCTGTAACAGTCTGATGAGACAACTCTACCTGTAACAGTCTGATGAGACAACTCTACCTGTTACCGTCTGATGACACAACTCTACCTGTAACAGTCTGATGACACAACTCTACCTGTTACAGTCTGATGAGACAACTCTACCTGTAACAGTCTGATGAGACAGCTCTACCTGTTACAGTCTGATGAGACAACTCTACCTGTTACAGTCTGATGAGACAACTCTACCTGTAACAGTCTGATGAGACAACTCTACCTGTAACAGTCTGATGAGACAACTCTACCTGTAACAGTCTGATGAGACAACTCTACCTGTTACAGTCTGATGAGACAACTCTACCTGTAACAGTCTGATGAGACAACTCTACCTGTAACAGTCTGATGACACAACTCTACCTGTAACAGTCTGATGAGACAACTCTACCTGTAACAGTCTGTTGAGACAACTCTACCTGTTACAGTCTGATGAGACATCTATACCTGTAACAGTCTGATGAGACAACTCTACCTGTAACAGTCTGAAGAGACAACTCTACCTGTTACAGTCTGATGAGACAACTCTACCTTTAACAGTCTGATGAGACAACTCTACCTGTAACGTCTGATGAGACAACTCTACCTGTTACAGTCTGATGACACAACTCTACCTGTTCAGTCTGATGACCACAACTCTCCCTGTAACAGGTCTGATGACACAACTCTACATGTTACAGTCTGATGAGACAACTTACCTGTAACAGTCTGATGAGACAACTCTACCCTGTACCAGTTCTGATGAGACAACTCTACTGTTACCGTCTGATGACACAACTCTACCTGTAACAGTCTGATGACACAACTCTACCTGTTACAGTCTGATGAGACAAACTCTACCTGTAACGTCTGATGAGACAGCTCTACCTGTTACAGGTCTGATGAGACAACTCTACCTGTTACAGTCTGATGAGACAACTCTACCTCTAACAGTCTGATGAGACAACTTCTACCTGTTACAGTCTGATGACACAACTCTACCTGTAACAGTCTGATGACACCAACTCTACCTGTTACAGTCTGATGAGACAACTCTACCTGTAACAGTGTGATGAGACAACTCTACCTGTTACAGTCTGATGAGACAACTCTACCTGTTACAGTCTGATGAGACAACTCTACCTGTAACAGTCTGATGAGGACAACTCTACCTGTTACAGTCTGATGAGACAACTCTACCTCTAACAGTCTGATGAGGACAACTCTAGCTGTAACAGTCTGATGAGACAACTCTACCTGTAACAGTCTGTTGAGACAACTCTACCTGTTACAGTCTGATTGAGACATCTATACCTGTAACAGTCTGATGAGACAACTCTACCTATAACAGTCTGATGAGACAACTCTACCCTGTTACAGTCTGATGAGACAACTCTACCTGTAACAGTCTGATGAAGACAACTCTACCTGTACCAGTTCTAATGAGACAACTCTACCTGTTAAAGTCTGATGAGACAACTCTACCTGTAACAAACACAGGTCTTTGTAGTGAGTGCCAATAGGCTGAGAGAGAGAGAGAGAGAGAGAGAGAGGAGAGAGAGTTGAATGGAAAACGAATTGGACGTTGTCAGCATCTTGCCTCGCCACAGAGTGTAACTCAATCCCTCACTTTTCCAGGAACCAGAGAGTGCACGCATGCACACACATACACACACACACACACACACACACACTCAGGGGAGTCAGAGGAGGAAACAGCTGTGTGTTTTGTGTGAAGGAGGAATCTGTTTGGCCCTTGGTTCTGTTTGTATGCTTTCCTAACATATCTATGCTGACCCAGTGTGCAGGAGAAAGTGATTTCATAGTATTGCTTGATTGAGCACTTCCTATATTTCAGCATCAAAGCCTACTTCCATTTGAACACCTTCAATCTGACACACCCGACTTGAAACACAGTCTTTCAAGCCTAGTCAATGCTTATAGATTAACACCTGGAACAAAGGAAGATATGCAGTTGATGATGGTCAACCCTAACAGGCGTTCAGCCAGAGTCCTTAGAGAGAGAACGTGTTCCGTACACTCTTAGAAAAAAGTTGCTATCTAAAACCTAAAAGGGTTCTTCGGCTGTCCGCATAGGAGAACCTTTGAAGAACCCTTTTTGGTTCCAGGTAGAAACCTTTTTGGTTCAACCCTTTCAATCGAGGGTTCTACATGGAACCCAAAAGGGTTCTACCTGGAACCAAAAAGGGTTTACCTGGAACCAAAAAGGGGTTTACCTGGAACCAAAAATAGTTATTCAAAGGGTTCTCCTAGGGGGATTGCAGAAGAAGCCCTTTAGAACCCTTTTTCTTTGAATGTACAGTAGACTAGTCTTGTATGATAATAATAAATGGAGTAACGTGTTATGTATCTTATGGGGGTGAGATACTGTACCTAGTATAGATGTGATCTAGTGACTACCCACCTGTGTTCTACACCATGTTGTGTCTCTATACTGTAAACAGCAGCGGTCGCAAAAATTGGGGCTGGATTCTGAAAGACAACAAAAACACGGTAAAACCTGCTACCTTTCCTCAATGTCTGGTCCTTACAGGTCAGAAAAGGGTTTATACTCGAGAAATCAGTTGATTATTATGACTTTTTTGCCTATTGGGAGGGCTGGCGCAGATAAAACTGCCTCAATATGAGAACGTGTAACTACTTCTGTGTATGTCATTCCTGTGCGTTTTAAATATGCATCATCTGCATATGTACTGTAGAGGATTTGACACCCACCTCATCTGCATCTGAATATGTCAATTCCTGACACCTGGTTAGATGGGGATTGAAGGTTAAGGTTTTAAGGGATTGAAGGTTTTAAGCTGCAGGTAAAGTGATGATCAACTGTGTGTGTGTGTGTGTGTGTGTGTGTGTGTGTGTGTGTGTGTGTGTGTGTGTGTGTGTGTGTGTGTGTGTGTGTGTGTGTGTGTGTGTGTGTGTGTGTGTGTGGTGTCAGTTGTTTCACCTGTCTATCACTTGTCTCCAGCTGCTAGCCACTAAGTATCAGTCCAGACTCCTGCACTCAGCGGTTGGTGCTCATTCATCTGAGTGAACATTGACAGTGGTCTGAAATAACTAGCAACCTGAAAACCCAAAAACACATCTGGTTCAGAACCCTCTCTGGGTAGATGTATGCATGTTGTTATAGATGACATTCCTAAACTGAATTCAACTCTCTGGGTAGATATATACATATCATTATAGATGACATTCCTAAACTGAATTCAACTCTCTGGGTAGATATATACATATCATTATAGATGACATTCCTAAACTGAATTCAACTCTGGGTAGATATATACATGTCATTATAGATGACATTCCTAAACTGAATTCAACTCTCTGGGTAGATATATACATATCATTAAAGATGACATTCCTAAACTGAATCCAACTCTCTGGGTAGATATATACATATCATTATAGATGACATTCCTAAACTGAATCCAACTCTCGGGTAGATATATACATATCATTATAGATGACATTCCTAAACTGCATCCAACTCTCTGGGTAGAGTATATCATAATCATTAAAGATGACATTCCTAAACTGAATCCAACTCTCTGGGTAGAGTTATATCATATCATTAAAGATGACATTCCTAAACTGAATCCAACTCTCTGGGTAGAGTTATATCATATCATTAAGATGACATTCCTAAACTGAATCCAACTCTCTTGGGTAGAGTTATATCATATCATTAAGATGACATTCCTAAACTGAATCCACTCTCTGGGTAGATGTATACATATCATTATAGATGACATTCCTAAACTGAATCCAACTCTCTGGGTAGATGTATACATATCATTAAAGATGACATTCCTAAACTGAATCCAACTCTCTGGGTAGATGTATACATATCATTAAATATGACATTCCTAAACTGAATCCAACTCTCTGGGTAGATGTATACATATCATTAAAGATGACATTCCTAAACTGAATCCAACTCTCTGGGTAGATGTATACATATCATTATAGATGACATTCCTAAACTGAATCCAACTCTCTGGGTAGATGTATACATATCATTAAAGATGACATTCCTAAACTGAATCCAACTCTCCTGGGCAGATGTATACATATCATTATAGATGACATTCCTAAACTGAATCCAATGTTATTCAGTTGGATTCACTAAAACTCAATTGTAAAAAGTCATTTCAAAAGTCCAACACATTCTGCCCTCATTCAATTCTAGCTAATGTCAAGAAGTAGGTGTGTGGGTGTTTGCATGGAAGTGCATGCATATTGGTGTGTGTGCGTGCGTGTGTGTGTGTGTATGTGTGTGTGTGTGTGTGTGTGTGGTGTGTGTGAGTGTGTGTAATGTGTGTGTGTTGGTGTGTGTGTGAGTGCGTGTGTGTGTGTGTGTATGTGTGTGTGTGTGTGTGTGTGTGTGTGTGTGTGTGTGTGTGTGTGTGTGGTGTGTGTGTGGTGTGTGTGTGTGTGTGTGTGTGTTGTGTGAGAAAAGGCAGGGTCCATTGCAGTACGTCTGACATCTCCTCCCCAGCACCACATACCTCTCGTTCCACCTAGCAGAAAGAAGATTGATGTCCCCCTCTCCTCCAGCCTCACAATAACCCCATTCAGACGAATCTACGGGGGCAAGGCACGGTTCAACAAGGCTGGGGCTCGATGACCTCTGACCTCTAAGCCTCCTCAGTCTGAATTGACATGACTTGTGGCTTGACTAGTCACTCTGATTGAAAGGGGTAATGGGTCAGTGTTCCTCTGCTTGGGAACCAAATGAAAAGCAGATAGTTGAAACCGACACACGAGGGGTTTCGTCTATGTATGTTGGTGTGTGGTGTGTGTGGTGTGTGTGTGTGTGTGTGTTGTGTGTGTGTGTGTGTGTGTGTGTGTGTGTGTGTGTGTGTGTGCAGCACAGAGGGGAAGATAATGAGCTGCAGAAAGCTTGGTCCTCAGGGAGGCCCTTAGTATGGTGTAGAGAAGAGAGAGAGAGAGAGAGAGAGAGAGAGAGAGAGAGAGAGAGAGAGAGCGAGAGAGAGAGAGAACCAAACCATAGGCCTGGCCAGACTACACTATCTTAGACATTGACTTGTAACATGTGGTTTTCCATCTATGCAGTATTGGGCATAATGTATAGATTGTCATTCATGCACCAATGGATAATAGTAATGCTTGACCTCCAAATAAACCAAACCTTTCAAAGAAAGAAGAAAAAGGTTTATTTCTGTTAATAGAAAACATGTTTTTAGTCCTGACCTGCCATTTAGGACACATTGCTGTAAACCCCCAGAACACAGTCCCAGTCCTAGCTCTAGTCCTAGTCCCAGTATCCAGACCCAGTCCCAGCTCCAGTCCCAGCTCCAGTCCTAGCTCCAGTCCCAGCTCCAGTCCCAGCTCCAGTCCTAGCTCCAGTCCCAGCTCCAGTCCTAGCTCCAGGCCTAGCTCCAGTCCTAGCTCCAGTCCCAGCTCCAGTCCTAGCTCCAGGCCTAGCTCCAGTCCCAGCTCCAGTCCCAGCTCCAGTCCTAGCTCCCACCCAGCTCCAGTCCCAGCTCCAGTCCTAGCCCCAGGCCCAGCTCCAGTCCCAGTCCTAGCTCTAGTCCCAGCTCCAGTCCTAGTCCCAGTCCCAGTCCCAGCTCCAGTCCCAGCTCCAGTTCCAGCTCCTGTCCTAGCTCCAGTCCTAGCTCTAGTCTTAGCTCCAGTCCTAGCTCCAGTCCCAGCTCCAGTCCCAGTCCTAGCTCCAGTCCTAGACCAAGCTCCAGGCCCAGCTCCAGTCCCAGTCCTAGCTCCAGTCCCAGCTCCAGCCCTAGACCAAGCTCCAGACCAGCTCCAGACCCAGCTCCAGTCCCAATCCTAGCTCCAGTCCCAGACCAAGCTCCAGTCTTAGCTCCAGCCCCCAGTCCAAAGCTCCAGACCAAGCTCCAGTCTTAGCTCCAGCCCCAGTCCAAGCTCCAGTCCCAGCTCCAGTTCCAGCTCCTGTCCTAGCTCCAGTCCTAGCTCTAGTCTTAGCTCCAGTCCTAGCTCCAGTCCCAGCTCCAGTCCCAGTCCTAGCTCCAGTCCTAGACCCAAGCTCCAGGCCCAGCTCCAGTCCCAGTCCTAGCTCCAGTCCCAGCTCCAGCCCTAGACCAAGCTCCAGACCCAGCTCCAGACCCAGCTCCAGTCCCAGTCCTAGCTCCAGTCCCAGATCAAGCTCCAGTCTTATCTTCCAGCCCCAGTCCAAGCTCCAGTCCAAGCTCCAGTCTTAGCTCCAGCCCCAGTCCCCAGCTCCAGCCCCAGTCCCAGCTCCAGTCCCAGTCCCAGTCCCAGCTCCAGTCCCAGTCCCAGCTCCAGTCCCAGCTCCAGTCCCAGCTCCAGTCCCAGTCCCAGCTCCAGTCCCAGCTCCAGTCCTAGCTCCAGTCCCAGCTCCAGCCCCAGTCCCAGCTCCAGTCCCAGCTCCAGTCCCAGCTCCAGTCCCAGCCCCAGTCCCAGCTCCAGTCCCAGTCCCAGTCCCAGCTCCAGTCCCAGTCCCAGTCCCAGCTCCAGTCCCAGCTCCAGTCCCAGCTCCAGTCCCAGTCCCAGCTCCAGTCCCAGGCCCAAGTCCCTAGCTCCAGTCCTAGCTCCAGCCCCACCAACCCCAATTCCAGCCCCAAACCCACTAACCCCAGCTGCACCATACCTAGGCCCAGTATCAATCACCCCCCTGCTGGGAGGGAGTGCTGCTAAGTGGGTCAAAGCTATTTGGGAGGTCTAAAGGCCAATAAGGCTGGTGAGACACAGAGAGACACTTTTATACTCACTTAGGACAGGAGAAATAAACTATGCATCCTCAGAGAGAGAGGAGAGAGAGAGAGAGAGAGGAGAGGAGAGAGAGAACATAATATGACATTTCAAATGCCTTTATTCTTTTGTAACTTTTGTGAGTGTAATGTTTACGTACATTTTTGTACATTATCTACTTCACTTGCGTTGGCAATGTTAACATATGTTTCCCATGCCAATAAAGCCCTTACATTGAATTGAATTGAGAGACAGAGAGAGAGGAAAGAAAGAAAGAAGAAAAGAAGGAAGAAGGAAGGAAGGAAGGAAGGAAGGAAGGAAGGAAGGAAGGAAGGAAGGAAGGAAGGAGGAAGGAAGGAAGGAAGGAAGGAAGGGGGAGACTGGATCAAGCGGGTGAAAGAGGGATGGGGAGCTGGGAATAGAGAGATATTTGGAGATAGAGAGAGGAAGCGGTCAAATATAAACTAAGAAATCTGAATACAACACAAAAATACTATGAAGATGATCATATTAATCAAACAATGAGAATATGGAAAAGTGATGAGAATATGGAGAACGATTCTGGGAAATTAACTAACACAGCTTTTGTTCTGTTTCTTTCCTATTGCAGTAACAACTTCTGTCTGTTTCTTTCCTATTGCAGTAACAGCTTTTGTTCTGTTTCTTTCCTATTGCAGTAACACTTCTGTTCTGTTTCTTTCCTATTGCAGTAAGAACTTCTGTTCTGTTTCAAGGTCAATGTGACAATAGCTAAGAACTGCTGTTTTGTACTTGAAAACCTGCATTCGGTAGAATTGACTAGATTTTACCTAATTGTTTACTCAGATGTGTAGTGGAGCTGAAAAAGCTAGAATAAGGCAACAGTACGACATTCTAATGAAAATTGATTATATTCCACTAATTCAGACATTCAGCGTGTGTGTGTATTCATGCATGTATCTACTTGTGATGTTTTCTCTACCTACATGTAGATACACTTTACCTACATCTAAATACACTGTACTATATGTTGACAGTATGTGTTGACAGTATGAACAAAAGACACGTCCTCGAATATAAAGGTGCATGACAAAAAAACATTGTTGGAAACTGACACAGATTACAGCATAGAAGGTCAGCCGTTTAGGTTATTGCTGTGGAAATGATTTCTATTGGACGTATGAAGACCAGATACTTACTAAGTACATTGTATGGAAATGATTTATATTGGATGTATGAAGGTAAAGCCTGTACAGACAGAATGGGCTTACTTCTGCAGCTCCATCTCCATGGCTTTTACAGTTTTTTTACAATCACTTTGACACTAATTTCAGAACCTTGTGGTCCTTTTTCAAAACTCTAGACACAAAACTCTGTCCAATGTTCAAAGCATAGCACTGTGCATTCATATCTTTAAAGAAACCTTGCACTTGCAGAATCAATGGTTCAACAAACTCATTTATCATGAAATACCATAGGAACATTCATTTAGATCACCCACACACAAGATACCGATAGTTTCACTGTGTATTGTTCGTACAATCATTAAATATTGTAGTACAAATATGTGATACATGTTTCATTATGGTACAACACGTAAATACATCACTGTAAAAGGACTAGTAGAGAGAATACTACAGACACAGAGGAATCATTGAACAAAATATTAAATTTATTGATGAAATACAATAAAATCACAACATAGGTTCTTTGAAATCAAAGCAAAAATAATTAGCTACAAAAAAAGAAAAAAACTACAGTAAAACATCAACTGCAGTGTTCCTCACCTGGCTTACTGTAAAAAGCAAAACAAAGGATTGATTACTGTACTTCTATATTTCCCTCAACCCTGTCTTGTCAATTTGGCCATAGGTTCTCATCCACATCACAATGGAAGTTTTCATTAGCCAAACATCTTGGGAAGAATCTTCGGGCATGGCGAATCCAGGCCTGACACTGGTCTGCCGTGATGTCATTGCATGCGTCATTCATGGCCTGGAGAAGGGTGGCTTGTTCGTGAGGGCGCCTATCATATACATTCCACCTCCATGGAGAAAAATTCCTCAATCAGGTTAAGGAAAGGAGAGTATGGGGGTAAGTACAGGGTGGTAAATTGTGGATGGGCCTGAAACCATGCTTGCACCATTTGAGCATGGTGGAACCTGACATTATCCCACACAATGACATAGGTCACGCCATCAGCTCTACAGACCTGATTTAGCTCATCAAGGAAGGTTATATTCGAACAGCGAATCATGTGGCTGCCTGCAGCTCAATATATAGAGTATATAGAGTAGAGAGCTTTAGATGTTGTTCGACCAAACATTAGAACGGGGAAGATGCGTAATCTAAGCAACTTTGACCCTTGGTAGGATTGTTGATGCCACACATGGTGATTCCAGCATCTCAGAAACAGCTGCCCTCCTGGGATTTTTACGCACTACAGTCTCCAGAGTTTACAGAGAATGGTGCGATAAACAAAACACATTCAGTGAGTGGCAGTTCTGTGGGCAAAAACACCTTGTAAATGAGAGAGGTCAGAGGACAATGTCCAGACTCATTCAAGCTAACAGAAAGGCCACAAATGCTTAAATAACAGCTGTTAAAAACAGTGGTGTGCAGAAGGGCATCTCTTAATGTACAACACCGTGAATAATTCAGGCTGTTGTGGAGGCAAAAGGGTCTTACCCAGTAATACCTTGATGTTAAGTTGTGTCATTTTGAACAGGTGATTTTAGTTCAATGAACAAATAATCTTAGCTGTATGTGTATTGTATCCAAGCAATTGGAAAAAGTGTTAGAGTTTTGAAAAATTTGGTTGTGAGTTTTGTGTCTAGAGTTTTGAAAAATGACATCAAGGTTCCGAAATTAGTGCCAAAGTGATTGTAAAAAACTGTAATGTATGGAGGGAACCACTCTGTTTTCTGCTTGGTGTCAGGATCTGTGCCAAGTGTTAATGTTGTGTGTGTGTGTGTGTGTGTGTGTGTATGTGCGTGCGTGCGTGCGTGTGCGTGCGCATGTGTGTGTGTGTGTGTGTGTGTGTAATTTACCTTTAAAAGTCAGCTGTAGTTGGAGTGTTCATGATTAAAAATTATTATAGTAGCACAATAATAAATTGTATTTCAAAAGTGATTAGATGTTTAAAATAAAATATCAATAGAAAATCCATTCTGCCCTGGTTGTGTGATAGTATTTCTCTATACAAAACTAAATAGGGCTTCAATTCCCAGCACCACAAGGAGAGACAGGACCCATTCCAAATGGCAACCTATTCCCCATATAATTCACTAGTTTAGACCAGGGCCCAATAGGGATCTAATCAAAAATAGTGCACTACGTAGGGAATAGGTGATTACTGAAGAAGCAAAAAGATTCACGCTGATATGCATCACTGTAGTGTTGTGTTTCAATCAATGTGTTGTATGTAGTCAGCCAACTACCCTAGAGCCAAGGCCTCTGCTTGGGGATCACCAATACTCATTTGGCTCTAGTCTCTAGCTTAAATTCTCTTCCTTTTATCTCTAAGAGTTTGATGAAACTTGAGAGGAGAAACTTGGAAACTGGGACTTCCAACTGGAGTTAGATCAAACAGAAAATAAATCAATCCCTGTCCTTGAATTCTTTGAAATGTCACTTTGACATGAAGTCTCTTCAGATACAACTGTTGTAACTGAGTCCCTATCTCTCACACAGACAGATATGTGCACTCATGCATGCACACACACACACGCACGCACGCGCACACACACACACACACACACACACACACACACACACACACACACACACCACACACACACACAGGATTCGTATTAACATAATTTAAGTACACAATAGTCACTGAAAATAAATTCATATATAGCCATTGGTTACCAGATGAAGCAGTGCAGTACAATCTGAAAACGCAGGCATGGAATTCTGTTTAAATCAATGTGTTTTAACTTCAAATTTCAAAAGTGTAAAAAGGGGACTGTTTTCCCTCTACGATACAGTACCACTATTGTCCCTTTATACTGTAAAGTAAACATACAGAATTACATCCATGTGCCTAGACATAGTATGGATCACAAATGGCACCCTATCCCCTATATAGTGCACTACTTTTCAGCAAGGAGAATATGGCTTTTGTCAAAAGTAGTGCACTATGTAGGGAATAGGGTGCCATTTTGAATGCAAACATAGTACAGCACTTTAGGGGGAAGAACCGGATGGGATGGAATGTGAGGAAGGAGAGGAGAGGGAAGGAGCAGGGAGGAGAGGAGAGGAGAGACAAGGAGGATCAGAAAAGCTGGATTGGCTCTCATTCTCTCCATCTCTCTCTCTCGCTCTCTCTCGCTCTCTCTGGCTACAACCTGGTTTGATATCACATTGGGTGAGACAGCACGGCAGAACATACACCACCCACACAAGCTCTCTCTTGTACACACGAACACTGTCACACACACACACACACACACACACACACACACACACACACACACACACACACACACACACACAGACACACACACACACACACAGACACACACACACACACACACACACACCATCCTCACAGTAAAGGGAATGTCTTCCTAACCTTCCTATCTCCGCTTGAGGGCATAACACAGACAAAATCATTTGACTACAGGGTTGTAGTTCACCGTTTGGACAGAGGTGAGCGCTGTGAAGTTATTCATGATAACATGATGTCAACAGACACGCACACGTGCGTAAGCAAGAACACGGAGGGATGGAGGGATGGAGGGATGGACGGAGAGATAGATGAGCACACAGACACACACAGTAGAGCGTAGCATGATTACATCATAACAACAAATCTGATTACCGTGTATCTCAATATTTACAGTTCAGCAGACACTCTTCTTCAAAGTGGTTTAACCAAACATTTACAGTTCAGCAGACACTCTTCTTCAAAGTGGTTTAACCAAACATTTACAGTTCAGCAGACACTCTTCTTCAAAGTGGTTTATCCAAACATTTACAGTTCAGCAGACACTCTTCTTCAAAGTGGTTTATCCAAACATTTACAGTTCAGCAGACACTCTTCTTCAAAGTGGTTTAACCAAACATTTACAGATCAGCAGACACTCTTCTTCAAAGTGGTTTATCCAAACATTTACAGTTCAGCAGACACTCTTCTTCAAAGTGGTTTAACCAAACATTTACAGTTCAGCACACTCTTCTTCAAAGTGGTTTAACCAAACATTTACAGTTCAGCAGACACTCTTCTTCAAAGTGGTTTATCCAAACATTTACAGATCAGCAGACACTCTTCTTCAAAGTGGTTTATCCAAACATTTACAGTTCAGCAGACACTCTTCTTCAAAGTGGTTTAACCAAACATTTACAGTTCAGCACACTCTTCTTCAAAGTGGTTTAACCAAACATTTACAGTTCAGCAGACACTCTTCTTCAAAGTGGTTTAACCAAACATTTACAGTTCAGCAGACACTCTTCTTCAAAGTGGTTTATCCAAACATTTACAGTTCAGCAGACACTCTTCTTCAAAGTGGTTTATCCAAACATTTACAGTTCAGCAGACACTCTTCTTCAAAGTGGTTTAACCAAACATTTACAGATCAGCAGACACTCTTCTTCAAAGTGGTTTATCCAAACATTTACAGTTCAGCAGACACTCTTCTTCAAAGTGGTTTAACCAAACATTTACAGTTCAGCACACTCTTCTTCAAAGTGGTTTAACCAAACATTTACAGTTCAGCAGACACTCTTCTTCAAAGTGGTTTATCCAAACATTTACAGATCAGCAGACACTCTTCTTCAAAGTGGTTTATCCAAACATTTACAGTTCAGCAGACACTCTTCTTCAAAGTGGTTTAACCAAACATTTACAGTTCAGCACACTCTTCTTCAAAGTGGTTTAACCAAACATTTACAGTTCAGCAGACACTCTTCTTCAAAGTGGTTTAACCAAACATTTACAGTTCAGCAGACACTCTTCTTCAAAGTGGTTTAACCAAACATTTACAGTTCAGCAGACACTCTTCTTCAAAGTGGTTTAACCAAACATTTACAGTTCAGCACACACTTCTTCAAAGTGGTTTAACCAAACATTTACAGTTCAGCAGACACTCTTCTTCAAAGTGGTTTATCCAAACATTTACAGTTCAGCAGACACTCTTCTTCAAAGTGGTTTATCCAAACATTTACAGTTCAGCAGACACTCTTCTTCAAAGTGGTTTAACCAAACATTTACAGTTCAGCAGACACTCTTCTTCAAATGGGTTTAACCAAACATTTACAGTTCAGCAGACACTCTTCTTCAAAGTGGCTTATCCAAACATTTACAGAAAATAAGTGTGTGTTTGAATCTGAAGTATGTGCAACATTATTACAAAAGGACAGTTGTAGAAAGCTCTTGATCTAAGAGAAAACAAACAACAATTAACAAATTCATTCATTCTAAAAACTTTAAGACATACTATTTTGTTTCATTTGAAAACCTCATAACATTTTATAAGTTTGAGGCAAACGTTATCCTAATGTTGTATCAAAACCAACAGTTGAGACCGGCATCTGACAATTGAGACCGGCATCTGAGACCAGCATCTGACAACTGAGACTGGCATCTGACAGTTGAGACCAGCATCTGAGACCAGCATCTGACAGTTGAAACCGACATCTGACAGTTGAGACCGGCATCTGAGACCGGCATCTGACAACTGAGACCGGCATCTGACAGTTGAGACCGGCATCTGACAGTTGAGACCGGCATCTGACAGTTGAGACCGGCATCTGAGACCGGCATCTGACAACTGAGACCGGCATCTGACAGTTGAGACCCGGCATCTGAGACCGGCATCTGACAACTGAGACCGGCATCTGACAGTTGAGACCGGCATCTGAGACTGGCATCTGACAGTTGAGACCGGCATCTGAGACCAGCATCAGACAGTTGAGACCGGCATCTGAGACTGGCATCTGACAGTTGAGACCGGCATCTGACAGTTGAGAGCGGCATCTGAGACCAGCATCTGACAGTTGAGACCGGCATCTGACAGTTGAGACCGGCATCTGAGACTGGCATCTGACAGTTGAGACTGGCATCTGACAGTTGAGACCGGCATCTGAGACCAGCATCTGACAGTTGAGACCGGCATCTGACAGTTGAGACCGGCATCTGACAGTTGAGACCAGCATCTGACAGTTGAGAACGGCATCTGACAGTTGAGACCGGCATCTGACAGTTGAGACCGGCATCTGACAGTTGAGACTGGCATCTGACAGTTGAGACCGGCATCTGTCAGTTGAGACCGGCATCTGAGACCAGCAACTGACAGTTGAGACTGGCATCTGAGACCAGCATCTGACAGTTTAAACCGGCATCTGACAGTTGAGACTGGCATCTGAGACCAGCATCTGACAGTTGAGACCGGCATCTGACAGTTGAGACCGGCCATCTGAGACTGGCATCTGACAATTGAGACTGGCATCTGACAATTGAGACTGGCATCTGACAGTTGAGACCGGCATCTGAGACCAGCATCTGACAGTTGAGACCGGCATCTGACAGGTGAGACTGGCATCTGACTGTTGAGACCGGCATCTGTCAGTTGAGACCGGCATCTGAGACCAGCATCTGACAGTTGAGACTGGCATCTGAGACCAGCATCTGACAGTTTAGACCGGCATCTGTCAGTTGAGACCGGCATCTGAGACCAGCATCTGACAGTTGAGACTGGCATCTGAGACCAGCATCTGATAGTTTAAACCGGCATCTGACAGTTGAGACTGGCATCTGAGACCAGCATCTTACAGTTGAGACCGGCATCTGACAGTTGAGACCGGCATCTGAGACTGGCATCTGACAGTTGAGACTGGCATCTGAGACCAGCATCTGATAGTTTAAACCGGCATCTGACAGTTGAGACTGGCATCTGAGACCAGCATCTTACAGTTGAGACCGGCATCTGACAGTTGAGAACGGCATCTGAGACTGGCATCTGACAATTGAGACTGGCATCTGACAGTTGAGACCGGCATCTGAGACTGGCATCTGACAGTTGAGACTGGCATCTGAGACCAGCATCTGATAGTTTAAACCGGCATCTGACAGTTGAGACTGGCATCTGAGACCAGCATCTTACAGTTGAGACCGGCATCTGACAGTTGAGACCGACATCTGAGACTGGCATCTGACAGTTGAGACCGGCATCTGAGACCAGCATCTGACAGTTGAGACTGGCATCTGAGACCGGCATGTGTCAGTTGAGACCGGCATCTGACAGTTGAGACCAGCATCTGACAGTTGAGACTGGCATCTGACAGTTGAGACCGGCATCTGACAGTTGAGACCGGCATCTGACAGTTGAGACTGGCATCTGACAGTTGAGACCGGCATCTGTCAGTTGAGACCGGCATCTGAGACCAGCATCTGACAGTTTAAACCGGCATCTGACAGTTGAGACTGGCATCTGAGACCAGCATCTGACAGTTGAGACCGGCATCTGACAGTTGAGAACGGCATCTGAGACTGGCATCTGACAATTGAGACTGGCATCTGACAGTTGAGACCGGCATCTGAGACCAGCATCTGACAGTTGAGACCGGCATCTGACAGTTGAGACTGGCATCTGACAGTTGAGACCGGCATCTGTCAGTTGAGACCGGCATCTGAGACCAGCATCTGACAGTTGAGACTGGGCATCTGAGACCAGTCTGACAGTTTAGACCGGCATCTGTCAGTTGAGACCGTGATCTGAGACCAGCATCTGACAGTTGAGACTGGCATCTGAGACCAGCATCTGATAGTTTAAACCGGCATCTGACAGTTGAGACTGGCATCTGAGACCAGCATCTGACAGTTGAGACCGGCATCTGACAGTTGAGACCGGCATCTGAGACAGGCATCTGACAGTTGAGACTGGCATCTGACAGTTGAGACTGGCATCTGACAGTTGAGACCGGCATCTGTCAGTTGAGACCGTGATCTGAGACCAGCATCTGACAGTTGAGACTGGCATCTGAGACCAGCATCTGACAGTTGAGACCGGCATCTGACAGTTGAGACCGGCATCTGAGACTGGCATCTGACAGTTGAGACTGGCATCTGACTGTTGAGACTGGCATCTGACAGTTGAGACCGGCATCTGAGACCAGCATCTGACAGTTGAGACTGGCATCTGAGACCGGCATGTGTCAGTTGAGACCGGCATCTGTCAGTTGAGACCGGCATCAGTTATTTAGCACTTTGATTAGGACTGACATTCAGAGATGCAGTAATCAGTCTAATCCAAAACAATTAGCTCCATTTGACTAAACCCTATAAAAGCATCATTACTGCATCAGAATAGCTGGAATTAAGATAAATTAGATTGACATTTGCATGAAAACACATTATTTATCATACATTTTACATTGAGTCTCCTGTACATTGCTTCCAAACCACTGTCTATCGTCTTTGTTTATTTCTCCCAATAAGGAAAGTCTAATTTCACTCAGTATAGACTACATTTCAGTATAACAGTGTCCATATATTGTCATTTAGTATAACACTGTCTATACAATGTCATTTCAGTATAACACTGTCTATAGACTGTCATTTCAGTATAATACTGTCTATAGGCTGTCATTTCAGTCTAACACTGTCTATGCCAGAACAGGGCTCCGGGCAGCCGAGCGGAAATGGAGGAAAACTCGCCTCCCTGCGGACCTGGCATCCTTTCACGCCCTCCTCTCTACATTTTCCTCTTCTGTCTCTGCTGCTAAAGCCACTTTCTACCACTCTAAATTCCAAGCATCTGCCTCTAACCCTAGGAAGCTTTTTGCTACCTTCTCCTCCCTCCTGAATCCTCCTCCCCCTCCCCCCCCCCTCCTCCCTCACTGCGGATGACTTCGTCAACCATTTTGAAAAGAAGGTTGACGACATCCGATCCTCGTTTGCTAAGTCAAGCGACACCGCTGGTCCTGCTCACACTGCCCTACCCTGTGCTTTGACCTCTTTCTCCCCTCTCTCTCCAGATGAAATCTCGCGTCTTGTGACGGCCGGCCGCCCAACAACCTGCCCACTTGACCCTATCCCCTCCTCTCTTCTCCAGACCATTTCCGGAGACCTTCTCCCCTACCTCACCTCGCTCATCAACTCATCCTTGACCGCTGGCTACGTCCCTTCCGTCTTCAAGAGAGCGAGAGTTGCACCCCTTCTGAAAAAACCTACACTCGATCCCTCCGATGTCAACAACTACAGACCAGTATCCCTTCTTTCTTTTCTCTCCAAAACTCTTGAACGTGCCGTCCTTGGCCAGCTCTCCTGCTATCTCTCTCAGAACGACCTTCTTGATCCTAATCAGTCAGGTTTCAAGACTGGGCATTCAACTGAGACTGCTCTTCTCTGTGTCACGGAGGCTCTCCGCACTGCTAAAGCTAACTCTCTCTCCTCTGCTCTCATCCTTCTAGACCTATCTGCTGCCTTTGATACTGTGAACCACCAGATCCTCCTCTCCACCCTCTCCGAGCTGGGCATCTCCGGCGCGGCCCACGCTTGGATTGCGTCCTACCTGACAGGTCGCTCCTACCAGGTGGCGTGGCGAGAATCTGTCTCCGCACCACGTGCTCTCACCACTGCTGTCCCCCAGGGCTCTGTTCTAGGCCCTCTCCTATTCTCGCTATACACCAAGTCACCTGGCTCTGTCATATCCTCACACGGTCTCTCCTATCATTGCTATGCAGACGACACACAATTAATCTTCTCCTTTCCCCCTTCTGACAACCAGGTGGCGAATCGCATCTCTGCATGTCTGGCAGACATATCAGTGTGGATGACGGATCACCACCTCAAGCTGAACCTCGGCAAGACGGAGCTGCTCTTCCTCCCGGGGAAGGACTGCCCGTTCCACGATCTCGCCATCACGGTTGACAACTCCCTTGTGTCCTCCTCCCAGAGTGCTAAGAACCTTGGCGTGATCCTGGACAACACCCTGTCGTTCTCCACTAACATCAAGGCGGTGACCCGATCCTGTAGGTTCATGCTCTACAACATTCGCAGAGTACGACCCTGCCTCACACAGGAAGCGGCGCAGGTCCTAATCCAGGCACTTGTCATCTCCCGTCTGGATTACTGCAACTCGCTGTTGGCTGGGCTCCCTGCCTGTGCCATCAAACCCCTACAACTCATCCAGAACGCCGCAGCCCGTCTGGTGTTCAACCTTCCCAAGTTCTCTCACGTCACCCCGCTCCTCCGCTCTCTCCACTGGCTTCCAGTTGAAGCTCGCATCCGCTACAAGACCATGGTGCTTGCCTACGGAGCTGTGAGGGGAACGGCACCTCCGTACCTTCAGGCTCTGATCAGGCCCTACACCCAAACAAGGGCACTGCGTTCATCCACCTCTGGCCTGCTCGCCTCCCTACCTCTGAAGAAGCACAGTTCCCGCTCAGCCCAGTCAAAACTGTTCGCTGCTCTGGCACCCCAATGGTGGAACAAGCTCCCTCACGATGCCAGGACAGCGGAGTCAATCACCACCTTCCGGAGACACCTGAAACCCCACATCTTTAAGGAATACCTGGGATAGGATAAAGTAATCCTTCTAACCCCCCCCCCTTTAAAAGATTTAGATGCACTATTGTAAAGTGGTTGTTCTACTGGATATTATAGGTGAATGCACCAATTTGTAAGTCGCTCTGGAAAAGAGCGTCTGCTAAATGACTTAAATGTAAATGTAAATGTATAGACTGTCATTTCTGTATAATGCTGTCTATAGACTATCATTTCAGTATAACACTGTCTACAGACTTTCATTTTACTAAAAAAGATGGCATTGCAGTCAGACGTCTTTGTCCTTCGTCTTGTCGTGTCCCATGTATATATCTTTTATATCTTTTGCTTCGCATATCTTTTTTATCTTTTTAATTTTTTTCTCAAACCAGAGCATACCAGACCTATTTTCTCAACATATCCCCGGATTCCTACCGCAAGCTCTGAACCTTTTCACCTGGATCATCGCAGCTAGCTAGCTGCAATCCGAGTGACTACTCCTGGCTAACATCTGTCCCGAAGCAAACACCAATTAGCCTGGAGCTATGCTAGGCCATTCTTCCGGCTAGCTGAAGAGGCCCATCGGCCACTCCTGGGCTACAATACCAGGACCCCTTCTACTGCCGGTACGGGGCATGGAACCCCGCCGATCCTTCATGACCGGACTACCGACGTAATCTGCTCGAGGGGGTACTCAACTGGCCCCTACGTCACGACGTCCCCTGAATGCCCATCTGCTAGCCTGCTAGACGCTGCCCGCTAGCTGTCTAGAGCGTATTGGACTATTAGCTGAATAGATCCATCGGCCAATTTCTTGGGCCACTAAACCTATTTTGCCAATTGGACTTGGACCCCTCTGCTACTCAAACCCTACTAATCCATCACGACTGGTCTATAGACGTCATCGCACGTGGAGGCTAAAACAGACTTTCCGCCATCGCGACATCCCTCTAAGGCCCTTCTGCTAGCTTGCTAGCCCTGGCCTGCTAGCTGTCTGAATCGCCGTGTCTCCAGCCAGCCCAACCACTCACTGGACCCCTATGTTTACTCGGCTACGCATGCCTCTCCCGAATATTAATACGTCTTGTCCACTACTGTCCTGGTTAGTGATTATTGTCTTATTTCACTGTAGAGCCTCTTGCCCTGCTCAATATGCCTTAACCAACCATTTAGTTCCACCTCACACATATGTGGGGACATCACCTGGTTTAAACGTCTCTAGAGACAATATCGCTCTCATCATTACTCAATGCCTAGGTTTACCTCCACTATACTCACATCCTACCATACCTTTGTCTGTACATTATGTCTTGAATCTATTCTATAGCGCCCAGAAACCTGTTCCTTTTCCTCTCTGTTCCGAACGTACTAGACGACCAGTTCTGATAGCCTTTAGCCGTACCCTTATCCTACTCCTCCACTGTTGCTCTGGTGATGTAAAGGTTAATCCAGGCCCTGCAGTGCCTAGCTTCACTCCTACTCCCCAGGTGCTCTCATTTGTTGATTTCTGTAACTGTAAAAGCCTTGGTTTCATGCATGTTAACATTAGAAGCTTCCTCTCTAAGTTTGTTTTATTCACTGCTTTAGCACACTCTGCCAACCCGGATGTCCTAGCCGTGTCTGAATCCTGGCTTAGGAAGACCACCAAAAACCCTGACATTTACATCCCTAATAATAACATTTTCCGACAAGATAGAACTGCCAAAGGGGGCGGTGTTGCAATCTACTGCAGAGATAGCCTGCAGAGTTCTGTCTTACTATCCAGGTCTGTACCCAAACAATTCGAGCTTCTAGTTTTAAAAATCCACCTTTCCAGAAACACGTCTCTCACCGTTGCCGCTTGCTATAGACCACCCTCTGCCCCCAGCTGTGCCCTGGACACCATATGTGAATTGATTGCTCCCCATCTATCTTCAGAGCTCGTGCGGCTAGGTGACCTAAACTGGGACTTGCTTAACACCCCGGCCATCCTACAATCTAAGCTTGATGCCCTCAATCTCACACAAATTATCAATGAACCCACCAGGTACAACCCCAAATCCGTAAACACGGGCACCCTCATAGATATCATCCTAACCAACTTGCCCTCCAAATACACCTCTGCTGTTTTCAACCAAGATCTCAGCGATCACTGCCTCATTGCCAGCATCCATAATGGGTCAGCGGTCAAACGACCACCCTTCATCAAGGTCAAATGCTCCCTAAAACACTTTAGCGAGCAGGCTTTTCTAATCGACCTGGCCCAGGTATCCTGGAAGGATATTGACCTCATCCCGTCAGTAGAGGATGCCTGGTTATTCTTTAAAAGTGCATTTCTCATCATCTTAAATAAGCATGCCCCATTCAAAAAATGTAGAATCAGGAACAGATATAGCCCTTGGTTCTCTCCAGACTTGACTGCTCTTGACCAGCACAAAAACATCCTGTGGCGTACTGCATTAGCATCGAATAGCCCCCGTGATATGCAACTTTTCAGGGAAGTTAGGAACCAATACACCCAGGCAGTCAGGAAAGCAACGGCTAGCTTTTTCAAGCAGAAATTTGCATCCTGTAGCACAAACTCAAAAAGGTTCTGTGACACTGTTAAGTCCATGGAGAATAAGAGCAACTCCTCACAGCTGCCCACTGCACTGTGGCTAGGAAACACTGTCACCACCGATAACTCCACTATAATTGAGAATTTCAATAAGCATTTTTTTTACGGCTGGCCATGCTTTCCACCTGGCTACCCCTACCCTGGTCAACAGCCCTGCACACCCCACAGCAACTCCCCCAAGCCATCCCCATTTCTCCTTCACCCAAATCCAGATAGCTGAGGTTCTGAAAGAGCTGCAATATCTGAACCCCTACAAAGCAGCCAGGCTACATTTACATTTACATTTAAATCATTTAGCAGACGCTCTTATCCAGAGCGACTTACAAATTGGTGCATTCACCTTATGATATCCAGTGGAACAACCACTTTACAATAGTGCATCTAAATCTTTTAGGGGGGGGGGGGGTTAGAAGGATTACTTTATCCTATCCCAGGTATTCCTTAAAGAGGTGGGGTTTCAGGTGTCTCCGGAAGGAGGTGATTGACTCCGCTGTCCTGGCGTCGTGAGGGAGCTTGTTCCACCATTGGGGTGCCAGAGCAGCGAACAGTTTTGACTGGGCTGAGCGGGAACTGTGCTTCCTCAGAGGTAGGGAGGCAAGCAGGCCAGAGGTGGATGAACGCAGTGCCCTTGTTTGGGTGTAGGGCCTGATCAGAGCCTGAAGGTACGAAGGTGCCGTTCCCCTCACAGCTCCGTAGGCAAGCACCATGGACTTGTAGCGGATGCGAGCTTCAACTGGAAGCCAGTGGAGAGAGCGGAGGAGCGGGGTGACGTGAGAGAACTTGGGAAGGTTGAACACCAGACGGGCTGCGGCGTTCTGGATGAGTTGTAGGGGTTTAATGGCACAGGCAGGGAGCCCAGCCAACAGCGAGTTGCAGTAATCCAGACGGGAGATGACAAGTGCCTGGACTAGGACCTGCGCCGCTTCCTGTGTGAGGCATGGTCGTACTCTGCGAATGTTGTAGAGCATGAACCTACAGGATCGGGTCACCGCCTTGATGTTAGTGGAGAACGACAGGGTGTTGTCCAGGGTCACGCCAAGGTTCTTAGCACTCTGGGAGGAGGACACAAGGGAGTTGTCAACCGTGATGGTGAGATCATGGAACGGGCAGTCCTTCCCCGGGAGGAAGAGCAGCTCCGTCTTGCCGAGGTTCAGCTTGAGGTGGTGATCCGTCATCCACACTGATATGTCTGCCAGACATGCAGAGATGCGATTCGCCACCTGGTTATCAGAAGGGGGAAAGGAGAAGATTAATTGTGTGTTGTCTGCATAGCAATGATAGGA
The DNA here is from genome assembly GCF_901001165.1 of Salmo trutta. NCBI lineage: Eukaryota > Metazoa > Chordata > Actinopteri > Salmoniformes > Salmonidae > Salmo > Salmo trutta. The sequence goes on along the minus strand of NC_042968.1, from coordinate 34,928,314 downwards.
GAGACCATGTGAGGATATGACAGAGCCAAGTGACTTGGTGTATAGTGAGAATAGGAGAGGGCCTAGAACAGAGCCCTGGGGGACACCAGTGGTGAGAGCACGTGGTGCGGAGACAGATTCTCGCCACGCCACCTGGTAGGAGCGACCCGTCAGGTAGGACGCAATCCAAGCGTGGGCCGCGCCGGAGATGCCCAGCTCGGAGAGGGTGGAGACAATCTGGACCCTCTCTATCTAAAATGATCTGCCGAAATTGTTGCAACCCCTATTACTGGCCTGTTCAACCTCTCCTTCATATCATCTGAGATTCCCAAAGATTGGAAAGCTGCCGCGGTCATCCCCCTCTTCAAAGGGGGAGACACTAGACTCAAACTGCTACAGACCTATATCTACCCTACCCTGCCTTTCTAAGGTCTTCAAAAGCCAAGTTAACAAACAGATTACCGACCATTTCGAATCCCACCGTACCTTCTCCGCTATGCAATCTGATTTCAGAGCTGGTCATGGGTGCACCTCAGCCATGCTCAAGGTCCTAAACAATATCATAACCGTCATCGATAAGAGACAGTACTGTGCAGCCGTTTTCATCGACCTGGCCAAGGCTTTCGACAATCACCACATTCTTATCGGCAGACTCAACAGCCTTGGTTTCTCAAATGATTGCCTCGCCTGGTTCACCAACTACTTCTCTGATAGAGTTCAGTGTGTCAAATCGGAGGGCCTGTTGTCCAGGCCTCTGGCAGTCTCTATGGGTGTGCCACAGGGTTCAATTCTCGGGCCGACTCTTCTCTGTATACATCAATGATGTCGCTCTTGCTGCTGGTGATTCTCTGATCCATCTCTACGCAGACGACACCATTCTGTATACCTCTGGCCCTTCTTTGGACAATGTGTTAACTAACCTCCAGACGAGCTTCAATGCCATACAACTCTCCTTCCGTGGCCTCCAACTGCTTTTAAATGCAAGTAAAACTAAATGCATGCTCTTCAACCGATTACTGCCCGCACCTGCCCGTGTTACGTGCCTCCTAGTAGTAGGGAGGTGCAGGAATCAGGAGCAGGAGAGCAAGGGAGTTCCAGTGGCACAATCGTTTATTAAAGGAGTCCCAACTCAACAACAACATGAGGGGAAACACGCTCAAACGAAGTCGCCACACACAGGGAAAGTAACGCAAACAAATATCTAAACGGTAACACTACCGAGTGAAAAGAAAACCCCGTTGGCCAGACACGCACCCCTAACAAAGTACACATACAAACAATCCCGCACAAAGACTAGCAGGCAGCAGAGGTAAATAAACCCACCAAAATCAACTAAATGAAACACAGGTGTGACGAAACAGACAAACACAAACAAAAAGGAAAAAGGGATCGGTAGCAGCTAGTAGGAAGGCGACGACGACCGCCGAGCACCACCCAAACAGGGAGAGGAGCCACCTTCGGTGGAAGTCGTGATAGCCCGCCCATCCAGCATCACTACTCTGGACGGTTCTGACTTAGAATATGTGGACAACTACAAATACCTCGGTGTCTGGTTAGACTGTAAACTCTCCTTCCAGACTCACATTAAGTATCTCCAATCCAAAATTAAATCTAGAATCGGCTTCCTATTTTGCAACAAATCATCCTTCACTCATGCTGCCAAACATACCCTCGTAAAACTGACCATCCTACCGATCCTCGTCTTCAGGCGATGATGTCATTTACAAAATAGCCTTCAGCACTACTCAACAAATGGAATGCAGTCTATCACAGTGCCATCCGTTTTGTCACCAAAGCCCCGTATACTACCCACCACAGTGACCTGTACGCTCTCGTTGGCTGGTCCTCGCTTCATACTCGTCGCCAAACCCACTGGCTCCAGGTCATCTACAAGTCTCTGCTAGGTTAAGCCCCGCCTTATCTCAGTTCACTGGTCACCATAGCAGCACCCACCTGTAGCACTCGCTCCAGCAGGTATATCTCACTGGTCACCCCCAAAGCCAATTCTTCCTTTGGTCACCTTTCCTTCCAGTTCTCTGCTGCCAATGACTGGAACGAACTGCAAAAACCACTGAAGCTGGAGACTCATATCTCCCTCACTAGCTGTCAGAGCAGCTCACAGATCACTGCACCTGTACATAGCCCATCTGTAAATAGCCCATCCAACTACCTCATCCCCATACTGTATTTATTTATTTATTTATCTTGCTCCTTTGCACCCCAGTATCTCTACTTGCACATTCATCGTCTGCACATCTATCACTCTAGTGTTTAATTGCTACATTGTAATTACTTTGCCACCATGGCCTATTTATTGCCTTACCTCCCTTATCCTACCTCATTTGCACACACTGTATATAGACTTTTTCTACTGTATTATTGACTGTATGTTTGTTTATTCCATGTGTAACTCTGTGTTGTTGCATGTGTCGAACTGCTTTGCTTTATCTTGGCCAGGTTGCAGTTGTAAATTAGAACTTGTTCTCAACTAGCCTACCTGGTTAAATAAAGGTGAAATAGAAAAATAAAAAAATAAAAAAATAATAATTCAGTATAACACTGTCTATAGACTGTCATTTCAGTATAACACTGTCTATAGACTGTCATTTCAGTATAACACTGTCTATAGACTGTCATTTCAGCCTAACACTGTCTATAGACTTTCATTTTACTAAAAAAGATGGCGTTTCAGTATAACACTGTCTATAGACTGTCATTTCAGTAACCATTTCCATAAGGCTTATTAATAATAATTCAGAAAGCATTTCTGGCTAAAATGTGATATTACACTATGAAGCATTTCATATCTGCAGATGGATAATGGTGTGCATGTGTTTGTGTGTGAGTGTGCATGTGTGTGTGTGTGTGTGTGTGTGTGTGTGTGTGTGTGTGTGTGTGTGTGAACGTGTGCATCTGTGAATCTGTGAACGTACTTACATGCATGTGTGTGTGTGGGGGTGTGCTTTTAAAGATTCTCTCCTTTGTTCATCCCTCGCTCCAGACTCCAGACTCCTTCTCCCCATCCCCCCTCCCCCTCTCTCTCTCACTCCCACCTCCAACCGCATGGTCTCCACTCATGGTAATCCTTTGTCTGCTGAGGAGTGTGTGTGCCTGCGTGTCTGTGTGTCATGTTCATCTCTTTGTTCAGTCAGCCAATAATTCTGCCAGTGACCTCAACCCTATAATGCAGTCACAGTAGAGCTGAGTATATATAAAACATATATAAACATATACAGTATAAAACACATATAAATATATATAGTGTAAAACATATATAAACATATACAGTATAAAAAATATATAAACATATACAGTATAAAACATATATAAACATATACAAAACATATATAAACATATACAGTATAAAATATATATAAATATACAGTATAAAACAGATATATATAAACATATATGAAACATATATAAACATATACAGTATAAAACATATTTAAACATATACAGTATAAAACATATAAACATATACAGTATAAAACGTATACGAACATATACAGTATAAAACATATATAAACATACTGTATATAAAAGAGGAATATATTACAGTAAATATGTATGTTAAGAGACTTAGGGGAAACCCCAACTATACACTCTCACACACTCACACTCTCACACACTCTCACACTCACACACTCACACACTCACACAAATCTTTGCTCTGGTCTAACTGTTCTCTCACAGGACTGTTTAATGCGTTTCCACTCATGCCAAAATATTCCTCGATATCCTTTTCATCTTCAGATGCAAAACGTTGAACTAGTCTAGAGTCTAGAGCATATCAGTGTTTCTAAAGAGGAACTGTGAATAGTGAGCCCCTTTGCTGGAAATAGGAAACACATTTAGATGGTAGGCCAATACTGTGAGTAGTGAGTGTGTGTGTGTTTCCTTTTCTTTTGTTCATGTGTGGAATCAATATATGCACATGAGAAGCCAACACACACACACACACACACACACACACACACACACACACACACACACACACACACACACACACACACACACACACACACACACACACACACACACACACACAAAGCTTGGACTCTTATATCAATTGTCTTCTCCATGTCTTAGTGAATAAATTCCCTGCCAGCAACTTGGAGCATGCTCTCCAGCTCCTTGCCTTTCTGTGGCTGTTCTCACACACACATACTTGATGTCCATCTAAAATTACTGTGTAGGTGTGAGCCCTTGTAAAAGCAGTGCTCTACATAGGGACTAGGGAGCTATCTGGGACACATGCATATTGCTTATACCTTTCTAATACGTTCATATATAAATTAAGTTCCTAGGGGGTAGGGAATTTTTATTTTGTATCACTACTTCTGAATTCTAAATGGACCCCTAGCCCCTACGTCGAAGGCATCCCATAGATTAAAAAAAAGAAATTGTGGGTGGGTGAAAATGTCGCCATGTTGTCATTAAAATGTATTCCACCTATCCAATCCATTCAGATCTACATGGAGGGGCCAGGAAATAGGGGCTAGCGGCTAGTAGCTAGGGGCGAGCAGGTGGGGGCTAGGATCTAGGGGCTAAGGGCTAGGGGCTATGAACTTGGGGCTAGGATCTAGGGGCTAATGGCTAGGCACTATGGGCTTGGAGCTAGGGCCTAGGAGCTAGGAGCTAGGGGCTAAGGGCTAGAGGCTATGAACTTGGGGCTAGGATCTAGGGGCGAGGGGCTAGGGACTAAGGGCTAGGGGCTAGGAGCTAGGGAGTAAGGGGTAGGCGCTATGGGCTAGGAGCTAGGGGCTATGAGCTAGGGGCTAAGGGATAGGAGCTAGGGGCTATGGGGTCAGAGCTAGGGGCTAGGAGCTAGGCGCTAGGAGCTAAGGGCTAGGGGTTGATTTGGGATTGAGTGTGTGACTGCATCCAGTCTTCACTCTTGTCCCAAATTGTACATTTGCACACTTCCCATCATGGATTTAACAATGGAAGAAACTCCCTCTAGACAATGATATCACCAATCCACTGCATTTAAATCCACTACGTTTTGGACAAAGGTGGAGATTCGAGACAGAGCCTTTGTTTCTCCAAGGAGGCTAAAGGGTTGAACGTGTTATTGTGTTACTTCTTCCTCTGTGTTTGCAGGATCAATTACTTCCCCTCAGAGGGAGCCTGATGGACTACTGCCTGTTAAGAAGGGTCTTGATTCAATTGACCTTCCAATGGGAGTTAAGTGCCATGATGTTAAACATTTCGAGTATATGAGAAGATATCTGATCTGAAAAAGTTTACCTAGATACCAACATGTTCAGTACTAAATTAAATTCTAAAATGAAATTAAAAAATTCTCTCTCTAGCTGACACCTGCATAGTGGTCGTTTGGTGGAGATGGAGGTGGAATAGCATTAGAGCTGTCAAATCCACAAGCAGCTCCCTGCATTATACCTAAACTGGACGTTTTTGTGTACAACGTCATCAAATTGTGTACTACGTCATCCATTTCGTCTGATATGTTACGTCCTGCAAATGTTATGAATACGATTCATACTATATGTTACGAATTTGTTGTGATTAAGATCCTGGAGTGCATCTTTAAGAGAAATTCAATGCAACCTTGTTTAAAAGTTCAAATGCTGGAATGTGAGATATAATCTACACCTCAATTAGCTATGAGCTAGGTGCTAAGGGGCAGCAGGTAGCCTAGCGGTTAGAGCGTTGGGCCAGTAATTGAAAGGTTGGTATGCTGACAAGATATAAATCTGTCATTCTGCCCCTGAACAAGGCAGTTAACCCACTGTTCCTAGGCCGTCATTGTAAATAAGAATTTGTACTTGCCTACTAAGAACTGACTTTCATATTTAAATAAAAAATATTATTATTATTATTTTGTTTCATGATTTCAATGTATTTTGAAATAGTGTGCACTTCCTTGTTCTGAACTTCTAATCAGAGTGTGGTGGGTGTGGCTCGTTACAACGATCACAAGAGCAGCTGCTCAGTGATTTGACTGGTCCAATGCAGTTCCACCTCCGACACAGGTAAAACATCAGCTATGCATCTGTTGGCTTTTTAAAAACAAATTATTGTTTTCACAGCAAAAATAACGTTTAATTACCACATTTAGTTTGTTGTATTTTTCTTGAATTACATTAGCATTATGTTGACAAATATCTGAACAGTGAACAAACCAAAAATCTGAATTCTACTTAAAGGTTGTGTTCCAGTTATTTGCCTGACTGAGGAGATCTTCGTGACAGAGTTAGGCAGGTCATCTGTGGCTCCAGTATATAATTATAATACTAGTAATGTAATCTCTATAGGTTCCAGTATAGAATTATAATACTAGTAATGTAATGGGATCTCTATAGGTTCCAGTATAGAATTATAATACTAGAAATGTAATGGGATCTCTATAGGTTCCAGTATAGAATTATAATACTAGTAATGTAATGGGATCTCTATAGGTTCCAGTATAGAATTATAATACTAGTAATGTAATGGGATCTCTATAGGTTCCAGTATAGAATTATAATACTAGTAATGTAATGGGATCTCTATAGGTTCCAGTATAGAATTATAATACTAGTAATGTAATGGGATCTCTATAGGTTCCAGTATAGAATTATAATACTAGTAATGTAATGGGATCTCTATAGGTTCCAGTACTTAGATGACTGACTTGAGGTTAATTAGTAAGGGTTGTATGAGACCATGGTTACCGGGGAGGAGATGTGGTTGGCTAACATCTGTTCCACTCACAGCTGTGTAAGTATTGGACAAATCCAACTGGTTTGCCCTTTCAAATAGGAAAGGACATATGATTCAGCTATTCGTTTGGGGGTTGTGGATTCTCGCAAACTGGATTGATGTCCTTTTGAATCTACATATTTGATATATTCTCCTGGAAAGATATTGTGTTGACAGTACTGTGTTGCTCTTTGGATAGTTTTTGAAGGCTACAGCAGAGTCAGAGTCAGAGTCAGAGTCAGAGTCAGACAGACACACACAGACACACACAGACACACAGACACACACAGACACACAGACACACACAGACACACACACACAGACACACACAGACACACACAGACACACAGACACACACACAGAGAGACACACAGACACACACACAGACACACACACACACACACACACACACACACACACACACACACACACACACACACACACACACACACACACACACACAACTCCAGGTTACTATCTATCCCCAATCTCTCTCCTCCTTCTTCTTCTTCTTCTTCTTCTTCTCCAGTGATGGAGGTGTAATGGCGGTGCCTCAGACCTCAAGGACATGGCTCCCTTCACTGTTTAGGGAAGAGTCACATGAATACCAGCACCCATTTTTGGGGTATTATATTTAGAGTTTTTGCTTCAACTCTTTGATAGAGCACTTTGTCTGTCCATACCGTCCAAAATGCCTGCGTCCCCAATGGCACCTCAATTCGTTTTATAGTGCACTAGTTTGGAACGGACCTCTATGGGCCCTGGTCAAAAGTAGTATATGACAGTATATAAGGAATTGGGTGCCATTTGGAATGCACACAATGTCTATGATGGACCATGAATATTTAGGAAATTTGTCTTTGAAAGGAAATATTTTATACAAACATTGATGGGGGAATGGGATATGTGGATATAATTTGACCTCATCTGAACTGTGGTATATGTGGAAGAGGGTTCCAAGACAAATACAATGTGTACTGGATGTCTGAGAACACAATTGTATTATTTTTTACCTTAAATGACTAGGAAGGTTAATACAGTCTGCTAATACAAGTCTATTAAAGGCTACATCGGTCTGTTAATACAGGACTATTAAAGGCTACATTAGTCTGTTAATACAGGACTATTAAAGGCTACATCGGTCTGTTAATACAGGACTATTAAAGGCTACATTAGTCTGTTAATACAGGACTATTAAAGGCTACATCGGTCTGTTAATACAGGACTATTAAAGGCTACACCAGTCTGTTAATACAGGACTATTAAAGGCTACATTGGTCTGCTAATACAGGACTATTAAAGGCTACATTAGTCTGTTAATACAGGACTATTAAAGCCTACATTAGTCTGTTAATACAGGACTATTAAAGGCTACATTAGTCGGTTAATACAGGACTATTAAAGGCTACATTAGTCTGTTAGTACAGGACTATTAAAGGCTACATAAGTCTGTTCACAGGACTATTAAAGGCTACATTAGTCTGCTAATACAGGACTATTAAAGGCTACATAAGTCTGTTCACAGGACTATTAAAGGCTACATTAGTCTGCTAATACAGGACTATTAAAGGCTACATCAGTCTGTTAATACAGGACTATTAACGGCTACATTAGTCTGTTAATACAGGACTATTAAAAGCTACATTAGTCTGTTAATACAGGACTATTAAAGGCTACATTAGTCTGCTAATACAGGACTATTAAAGGCTACATCGGTCTGTTAATATAGGACTATTAAAGGCTACATCGCTCTGCTAATACAGGACTATTAAAGGCTATATTAGTCTGCTAATACAGGTCTATTAAAGGCTACATTAGTCTGTTAATACAGGACTATTAAAGGCTACATACGTCTGTTAATACAGGTCTATTAAAGGCTACATCGGTATGTTAATACAGGACTATAAAAGGCTACATCGGTATGTTAATACAGGTCTATTAAAAGCTACATTAGTCTGCTAATACAGGACTATTAAAGGCTACATCGGTATGTTAATACAGGACTATTAAAGGCTACTTCAGTCTGTTAATACAGGACTATTAAAGGCTACATTAGTCTGCTAAACAAGACTATTAAAGGCTACATTAGTCTGTTAATACAGGACTATTAATGGCTACATCAGTCTGTTAATACAGGACTATTAATGGCTACATCAGTCTGTTAATACAGGACTATTAAAGACTACATTAGTCTGTTAATACAGGTCTATTAAAGGCTACATAAATCTGCTAATACAGGACTATTAAAGGCTACATTAGTCTGCTAATACAGGACTATTAAAGGCTACATTAGTCTGCTAATACAGGATTATTAAAGGCTACATCGGTCTGTTAATATAGGACTATTAAAGCTACATCGCTCTGCTAATACAGGACTATTAAAGGCTATATTAGTCTGCTAATACAGGTCTATTAAAGGCTACATTAGTCTGTTAATACAGGACTATAAAAGGCTACATCGGTATGTTAATACAGGACTATTAAAGGCTACATCAGTCTGTTAATACAGGTCTATTAAAGGATACATCGGTATGTTAATACAGGACTATAAAAGGCTACATCGGTATGTTAATACAGGTCTATTAAAGGCTACATTAGTCTGCTAATACAGGACTATTAAAGGCTACATCGGTATGTTAATACAGGACTATTAAAGGCTACATCAGTCTGTTAATACAGGACTATTAAAGGCTACATTAGTCTGCTAAACAAGACTATTAAAGGCTACATTAGTCTGTTAATACAGGACTATTAATGGCTACATCAGTCTGTTAATACAGGACTATTAATGGCTACATCAGTCTGTTAATACAGGACTATTAAAGGCTATATTAGTCTGTTAATACAGGTCTATTAAATGGTACATTAATCTGCTAATACAGGACTATTAAAGGCTACATTAGTCTGCTAATACAGGACTACTAAAGGCTACATTAGTCTGCTAACACAGGACTATTAAAGGCTACATTAATCTGTTAACACAGGACTATTAAAGGCTACATTAGTCTGCTAATACAGGACTATTAAAGGCTACATTAGTCTTTTAATACAGGACTATTAAAGGCTACTTCGGTATGTTAATACAGGACTATTAAAGGCTACATCAGTCTGTTAATACAGGACTATTAAAGGCCACATTAGTCTGCTAAACAAGATTATTAACGGCTACATTAGTCTGTTAATACAGGACTATTAAAGTCTACATCAGTCTGTTAATACAGGACTATTAAAGGCTACATCAGTCTGTTAATACAGGACTATTAAAGGCTACATTAGTCTGTTAATACAGGACTATTAAAGCCTACATTAGTCTGTTAATACAGGTCTATTAAAGGCTACATCGGTCTGTTAATACAGGACTATTAAAGGCTACATCGTTCTGCTAATACAGGACTATTAAAGGCTACATCGGTCTGCTAATACAGGACTATTAAAGGCTACATTAGTCTGCTAATAGAGGACTATTAAAGGCTACATTGGTCTGTTAATACAGGACTATTAAAGGCTACATTAGTCTGCTAATACAGGACTATTAAAGGCTACATTAGTCTGCTAATACAGGACTATTAAAGGCTACATTAGTCTGCTAATACAGGACTATTAAAGGCTACATTAATCTGCTAATACAGGAATATTAAAGTCTGCACTGGTCTGTTAATACAGGACTATTAAAGGCTATAATAATCTGCTAATACAGGACTATTAAAGGCTACATTAGTCTGCTAATACAGGACTAATAAAGGCTACATTAGTCTGCTAATACAGGACTATTAAAGGCTACACTAGTCTGCTAATACAGGACTATGAAAGGCTACATTAATCTGCTAATACAGAACTATTAAAGGCTACATTAGTCTGCTAATACAGGACTATTAAAGGCTACATTAATCTGCTAATACAGGACTATTAAAGGCTACATTAATCTGCTAATACAGGATTATTAAAGTCTACATTACACTGTTAATACAGGACTATTAAAGGCTACATTAGTCTGTTAATACAGGACTATTAAAGGCTACATTGGTCTGTTAATACAGGACTATTAAAGGCTACATTAGTCTGTTAATACAGGACTATTAAAGGCTACATTAATCTGTTAATACAGGACTATTAAAGGCTGCACTGGTCTGTTAATACAGGACTATTAAAGGCTACATTAGTCTGTTAATACAGGACTATTAAAGGCTACATTAGTCTGTTAATACAGGACTATTAAAGGCTGCACTGGTCTGTTAATACAGGACTATTAAAGGCTACATTAATCTGCTAATACAGGACTATTAAAGGCTACATTAGTCTGCTAATACAGGACTATTAAAGGCTACATTAATCTGCTAGTACAGGATTATTAAAGTCTACATTAGTCTGTTAATACAGGACTATTAAAGTCTACATTAGTCTGTTAATACAGGACTATTAAAGGCTACATTGGTCTGTTAATACAGGACTTTTAAAGGCTACATTAGTCTGTTAATACAGGACTATTAAAGGCTACATTAATCTGCTAATACAGGACTATTAAAGGCTACATTAGTCTGTTAATACAGGACTATTAAAGGCTACATTAGTCTGCTAATACAGGACTATTAAAGGCTACATTAATCTGCTAATACAGGACTATTAAAGGCCCTGTATATTATTACTATTACTAATCTAATTTTGTGGGGGTTCTGCAGCACACTCAGCACCCCTACTTCCTGCGGTTATGCCTCCATCTGGACTGTGTTTCTATGAATAGAGATGTCTGTATTCTCTACTGCAAGTTGTAACCCATTTGTAGTGTAGTAAGTCACTGAGGTTATTTAATGAGGCAAACAAACTTTAAATAAAGAGGATATAAGACGTACAACTTACACCGACGTATAGTGAAGGACTCATCAAGTTAGTACCTGTTCATTTCAACAGGGAATTCAAGTTAAAAGACAGATATTTATTTTATTACATTTTTTACATTTGATTACATAGAAACCATAAAACATTACATTGTATTTTCTTATATTTCTCTTTAATATTGCATTCCTTCTCCCAACCTTTCTTTGAAAATGTTCTGACAATAACAGGTGGAATTGAACAGGTTGCCAACGCTTCATGAACTATATTCCCTTGGAGCGGTAAGTGAGATGCTGTAAGATCAATTGATTTCACAGTGACACAATCTTTAGGATGTTTTAATGATCAATCGTTTCACTGTAAATTCACAAGGGTTTGCTAGGTCTTGTCGAACTGTGCTCATGTGTGCTTGGCTCACTGCTCTGTGTTCGGCCCAAATGACTCCCTACTCCCATTATCGTGCACAAGTTAGGGTGCCATTTTGGACACACCATCTGACACCCAAGACGATATATAGTATATAATGAGATTAAGGGAGGTTTAGGTTATAAAGTTGATTTTAGGAGGGGATGTAGATGTTGTTTGTAACTCTGTGGTTATTTAACCTGTTACTGTGATTCAGCACCTGGAAGGTCAGTGAAGTGGATGACGCTAGACTCTTGGTCCTCCCTGACTCTCTGGGTTTCTCATGCAATCCTCCTATTGTCGTTGACTGAAGGTGTGTGTGTGTGTGTGTGTGTGTGTGTGTGTGTGTGTGTGTGTGTGTGTGTGTGTGTGTGTGTGTGTGTGTGTGTGTGTGTGTGTGTGTGTGTGTGTGTGTGTGTGTGTGTGTGTGTTGACTGTACTGTGATGTCCATTGTTGTTACAGCCAACAACATAGTGGTGTATAAGTACTGCAGCATCAGATACTGTGGTGTCAGATCCCTCAGAAGTGGTGGGAATGTACTCCGTACAGGGTTTCAGCTAGGGCCACACCAGCTCCTAGTGTGGTAATATCTGCACCACTGGATGTGATCTGTTACCACTTGGTTATCCTCAAACTGCCTGATGGAATTATTCTATTTCATATGAAGGAGAAATCCATTTAGTTGTGTGTTTGTGTTAATTGCAGATACGCCTGGCAGGGGATGTATAATACCCTCCCCAGCTAACCTATATTTTAGTGTGTGGGTGGGAGTGTGGGTGCGTGCGTGCATTGCTAGACACCATCTTTACCCCTGGGAACTCTGGGCAAAACATACACATGCACACGCTCACACACACACACCTCTGGGACTTGTCTCTGAGATGTGATGCTCTCTATTCCCCCGGGTTAGTCCAATATGTGTGCACTGGGCTGGTTTAAACGAGGTCTGACTGGTGCAGGGGATTCTACTACAGACTAGTAGAATGATAGTACAAGCTGAATGGGTGAAATGGGTCAGAAACAGGGTGAAAAAACAAACAGGGCCACAAAAAGTAGCACTGAGGAAGAATCCGTACAGTTCCTACACTGCTACAATACTCACCTTACTACCTTATTGTTTTCTGCCATGAGTCTGAAAAATATAGATGAGTAATATGGTTTACATTGATGTTGTTTAGCGACATGATGTAAAATGTACTTGAGCACATTGCATTATTACACACAAAGCAATAACAAGCCATTCACAGTTCACACGGCCCTGTGTGAAAGGTCACAGTTCACACGGCCCTGTGTGAAAGGTCACAGTTCACACGACCCTGTGTGAAAGGTTTCCTGAACAAACCCTTTACTCAGATTACACTTCTTCTTTCGTGTCCCATTACAGATAATACAGTTGACTGCACAGCACAACACATAACCCTTTTAATGGTCATCCCTGACATGGCCTGTCTCCTGAGAGCCGGAGTGACAGTTGGCTGCACATATGGAGGTTTCTGGTGGAAGCCTTATTAAAATGTTATTAAGGCAGTTTCAGGGTAGCGCACCGCAGCATACTAATGTCTATGAGGCCTTTTATCTCTATAGGGCATCTGAACATGCTAGCAGGCAAGGTCAGGGGGAGAACTAACCCACAGAGTTAACCTTAGTGAGGAGGGCTAGGGCACACTGCATGAGTGAAGGCAATGGGCTGAGCCTCTCTTACACAGTCTCCATCTCTGTCTCTTTATCTCTGTCTATCTCTCTGTCTCTATCTCCGTGTCTTTATCTCTGTCTCTATATCTCTGTCTCTATCTCTGTCTCTTTATCTGTGTCTCTATCTCTCTGTCTCTATCTCTGTCTCTTTAGCTCTGTGTCTATCTCTCTGTCTCTATCTCTGTGTCTTTATCTGTGTCTCTTTATCTCTGTCTCTATCTCTCTGTCTCTATCTCTGTCTCTTTAGCTCTGTCTCTATCTCCCTGTCTCTATCTCTGTGTCTTTATCTCTGTCTCTATATCTCTGTCTCTATCTCTGTCTCTTTATCTGTGTCTCTTTATCTCTGTCTCTATCTCTCTGTCTCTATCTTTGTCTCTTTAGCTCTGTCTCTATCTCCCTGTCTCTATCTCTGTCTCTTTAGCTCTGTCTCTATCTCTGTCTCTTTAGCTCTGTCTCTATCTCTCTGTATCTTTATCTGTCGATCTCTCTGTCTCTATCTCTCTGTCTCTTTATCTCTGTTTCTATCTCTGTCTCTATCTCTCTGTCTCTACTATCTCTCTGTATCTTATCTGACGATCTCTCTGTCTCTTTATCTACATTTTACATTTACATTTACGTCATTTAGCAGACGCTCTTATCCAGAGCGACTTACAAATTGGTGCATTCACCTTATGATATCCAGTGGAACAACCACTTTACAATAGTACAACTATATCCTTTTTTGGGGGGGGGGGGGGGGGTTAGAAGGATTACTATATCCTATCCCAGGTATTCCTTAAAGAGGTGGGGTTTCAGGTGTCTATGGAAGGTGGTGATTGACTCCGCTGTCCTGGCGTCGTGAGGGAGCTTGTTCCACCATTGGGGTGCCAGAGCAGCGAACAGTTTGGACTGGGCTGAGCGGGAACTGTGCTTCCTCAGAGGTAGGGGGGCCAGCAGGCCAGAGGTGGATGAACGCAGTGCCCTTCTTTGGGTGTAGGGACTGATCAGAGCCTGAAGGTACGGAGGTGGCGTTCCCCTCACAGCTCCGTAGACAAGCACCATGGTCTTGTAGCAGATACGAGCTTCAACTGGAAGCCAGTGGAGTGTGTCTCTTTATCTCTGTATCTTTATCTGTCTATCTGTCTGTCTCTTTATCTCTCTATCTTTATCTCTGTCTCTATCTGTCTCTTTATCTCTGTATCTTTATCTGTCTATCTCTCTGTTTCTTTAGCTCTGTCTCTGCCTCTTTATCTCTGTCTTTTTATCTCTGACTTTCCCCTTCTCTCTCTTTTTTACACTTAGCCTCTGTCCGTCTCTCTCTTTCTCTCTCTCTCTCCCTCTCGCTCTCTGCCAAAGCAAGTGAAACAAACAATAAACAAAAGTGAAAAGACAAATTATTAGAATTGAAGAGTAAATATTGCACTCAAAAAGGTTTCAAGAAGGTAAAGACTTTTCAAGTGGTATATTATCACCTATGTACAGTGGTTTAGCAATTTTCAAATAGTTCAACTATAAATAGTATTTTTTTTGGGTATTTACAATGTTTATGCTCCACTGGTTTCCCTTTTCTCATGGCAACGGGCCACACATCTTGCCACTGTGACTGCACACCGCGGTATTTCACCTAACAGATTTGTTTTCAGGTGCTTTGTGGGTCTGTGTGAGATGTTGGAAATATGATTCTCTAATGTGGTCATACATTTGGCAGGAGGTTAGGAAGTGTAGCTCAGTTTCCACCTCATTTTGTGGGCAGTGGGCACATAGCCTGTCTTCACTCAAGAGCCAGGTCTGCCTATGGCGGCCTCTCTCAATAGCAAGGCTATGCTCACTGAGTCTGTACATAGTCAAGGATTTTCTTAATGTTGGGTCAGTCACAGTGATCAGGTATTCTTCTCTCTGTTTAGGGCCAGATGGCGTTTCAATTTGCAGCTCTTTGGTTGATTCTTCCCAGTGTGGTGAAGCCTAGATGCTGATCTTGGGTCAGTTTTTCATTTCCCCCACAATGTATTGCATACTATTCTGCTATGCTGTATCTGTGACAGGGTTAACATGCTGTAAAGGCAGACAGAGGATGTTAGACATGCATAATGTGAGAAGAGAAAAGGACATTTACAGTGGTTTTTTTTTTGTGTTGATGTGTTGATGTGAATGCAGTTCTATATAGTACAGGCTACCGCCTGGTTTTCACACAGACCTCTGTATGGTGGTGAAATCTCACTGGAGCACAGAGGGAGAGTTATCAATGCAGCTCACGCACAGTCTGGGAGACCTAGACCCTCCCTCTCTTCCTGCATGCAGATATCATCTGATATCTCCTCTCTCTCCCTCTCTCTCCTCTCTCTCCCTCTCTCCGCTCTTTCCTTCTTTCTCCTCTCTCTCCTCTCCTCTCTCTTCTTCTCTCCCTCTCTCGCTTCTCACTCCTCTCTCCTTTCTCTCCTCTCTGTCCCCTCTCTCCTCTCTCTCCCCCTCTCTCCTCTCTCTCCCTCTCTCTCCCTCTCTTCTCTCTCCTTTCTCTCTCTCCCTCTCTCCTCTCTTTCCCTCTCTCTTCTCTCTCTCCCTTCTCTCTCTCTCTCTCTCTCTCCTCTCTGTCCCCTCTCTCCTCTCTCTCCCATTTTCTCCTCTCTCTCCTCTCTCCCTCTCCTCTCTCTCTTCTCTCTCCTCCTCCTCTCTCCTCTCTCTCCCTCTCTCTCTTCTCTCTCCCCCTCTCTCCTCTCTCTCCCTCGCTCTCTTCTCTCTCCCCTTTCTGCGTCTCTCCCCGCTCGTCTCTCTCCTCCCCCTCTCTCCTCTCCCCCCTCTCTCTCCTCTCACTCCCCCCTCTCTCCTCTCACCCCCCCTCTCTCTTCTCTCTCCCCCTCTCTCACCTTTAGCCTCTCTCCTCTCTCCTTTAGCCTCTCTCCTCTCTCCTTTAGCATCTCTCCTCTCTCCTCTCTCCTTTAGCCTCTCTCCTCTCTCCTTTAGCCTCTCTCCTCTCTCCTCTAGCCTCTCTCCTCTCTCCTCTAGCCTCTCTCCTCTCTCCTTTAGCCTCTCTCCTCTCTCCTTTAGCCTCTCTCCTCTCTCCTTTAGCCTCTCTCCTTTAGCCTCTCTCCTCTCTACTTTAGCCTCTCTCCTCTCTCCTTTAGCCTCTCTCCTCTCTACTTTAGCCTCTCTCCTCTCTCCTTTAGCCTCTCTGCTCTCTCCTTTAGCCTCTCTCCTTTAGCCTCTCTCCTCTCTACTTTAGCCTCTCTCCTCTCTCCTTTAGCCTCTCTGCTCTCTCCTTTAGCCTCTCTCCTCTCTCCTTTAGCATCTCTCCTTTAGCCTCTCTCCTTTCTCCTTTAGCCTCTCTCCTCTCTCCCCTCTCCTCTCTCCTCTCTCCACTCTCCTTTAGCCTCTCTCCCCTCTGTCTCTCCCTCTATCATCTCTCTCTCTTATTCTCACTGCATTGAATCATACACTGCAGGCAACAGCTCTTTCTCTGTTTATTCTCTAACTCCCTCCATCGCTCTCTATCTAACATATTCTGTCTCTCTCCGTCTCCCGTATTCAGTCGACCACCCACTCCATCTGCTGTGTGAGATAGACCAGCTTGTCTGCTCGGCTGCCGTCTCTCCCCAGAGCCCCACGGTTAGAGAGAGGAGGGCAAAACCACACACAAAAAAACACTCATGTATATTGCATATGTATAATATATATTTCACAAACAGAGACAGGAGATTTTCCTGAAGCCCAGACAAGGACCCAGAGTTTTCCCTGTAGTCGTGCAGTCATGTAGGAGCTCCTGGCTCCTGTCATAAGATGAAGTGTAATACTGGATTGCAAATAAATACGCCACATTTGAAAAAATCTGCTGGAATTCTCTGTGGGTTCAAATTAACACCTGTACAAGTTATAAATGACGTGGCCTCTTTAGGGCTACACAAACAACCTCTGGGGATTTTCTAGGTCGTGAACAATGAATATGGAAAAACACAACACTTCCCCTGCCTCATTCTCTGATCTAATGTCTGCCTTCCCCTCTACCTCTCTGTCTGCCTTCCCCTCTACCTCTCTGTCTGCCTTCCCCTCTATCTCTCTGTCTGCCTTCCCCTCTACCTCTCTGTCTGCCTTCCCCTCTACCTCTCTGTCTGCCTTCCCCTCAACCTCTCTGTCTGCCTTCCCCTCTACCTCTCTGTCTGCCTTCTCCTCTACCTCTCTGTCTGCCTTCCCCTCTATCTCTCTGTCTGCCTTCCCCTCTACCTCTCTGTCTGCCTCTCCCCTCTACCTCTCTGTCTGCCTTCCCCTCTACCTCTCTGTCTGCCTTCTCCTCTACCTATCTGTCTGCCTTCCCCTCTATCTCTCTGTCTGCCTCTCCCCTCCACCTCTCTGTCTGCCTTCCCCTCTACCTCTCTGTCTGCCTCTCCCCTCTACCTCTCTGTCTGCCTTCCCCTCTACCTCTCTGTCTGCCTTCCCCTCTACCTCTCTGTCTGCCTTCCCCTCTATCTCTCTGTCTGCCTCTCCCCTCAACCTTTCTGTCTGCCTCTCCCCTCTACCTTTCTGTCTGCCTCTCCCCTATACTTTTCTGTCTGCCTCTCCCCTCCACCTCTCTGTCTGCCTCTCCCCTCTACCTTTCTGTCTGCCTCTCCCCTATACCTTTCTGTCTGCTTCTTCCCTCTACCTTCCTGTCTGCCTCTCCCCTCTACCTCGTTGTCAAGATCTACCTTTCTGTCTGCCTTCTCCCCAAAACTTTCTGTCTGCCTCGCCCCTATACCTTTCGGTCTTTCCCCTCTACCTTTCTGCCTGCCTCTCCCCTCTACCTCTCTGTCTTCCTTCTCCTCTACCTCTCTGTCTGCCTACCCCTCTACCTTTCTGTCTGACTCGCCCCTCTACCTTTATGTCTGCCTTCTCCTCTACCTCTCTGTCTGCCTTCCCCTTTAACTGTCTGTCTGCCTCTCCCCTCTACCTGTCTGTCTGCCTCTCCCCTCTACCTCTCTGTCTGCCTCTCCCCTCTACCTCTCTGTCTGCCTTCCCATCTCCCTCTCTGTCTGCCTTCCCCTCTACTTTTCTGTCTGCCTCTTCCCTCTACCTCTCTGTCTGCCTCTCCCCTCTACCTCTCTGTCTGCCTCTCCCCTTTCCCTCTCTGTCTGCCTCTCCCCTCTACCTCTCTATCTGCCTCTACTTTTCTGTCTGCCACTCCCCTCTACCTCTCTGTCTGCCTCTACCTTTCTGTCTGCCTCTCCCCTCTACCTTTCTGTCTGCCTCGCCCATCTACCTGTCTGTCTGCCTCTCCCCTCTACCTCTATGTCTGCCTTCCCCTCTACCTCTTTGTCTGCCTTCCCCTCTACCTTTCTGTCATCTCTCCCCTATACCTCTCTGTCTGCCGTACCCTTTACCTCTCTATCTGCCCCTCCCTTCTACCTATCTGTCTGCATCTCCCTTCTACCTCTCTGTCTGCCTTTGCCTTTCTGTCTGCCTCTCCCCCTCTACCTCTCTGTCTCCCTCTACCTTTCTGTCTGCCTCTCCCCTCTACCTCTCTGTCTGCCTTGCCCTGCCTCTGCCTCATTCTCCCCCTGCCTCCACCCTCTACCTACCTACCTACCCACACACACACACACACACACACACACACACACACACACACACACACACACACACACACACACACACACACACACACGCTATGCCAGTTCTCTCTCTCTCTGTGTGTGTGTGTGTGTGTGTGTGTGTGTGTGTGTGTGTGTGTGTGTGTGTGTGTGTGTGTGTGTGTGTGTGTGTGTGTGTGTGTGTGTGTGTGTGTGTGTGTGTCTGGGGCTAAACAGGCCTCCCTCAAACTCACCATCAAATATTTAACAGGGAAGAGATGCAAAAACAACAGTCTGTGTGTGTGTGGGGGGGGGTCTATCTCTTCATCTCTTGTTTCTAAAACACATAGTTTTTTATCAATACTGAGATACATGTTTCTATTCAGCCCACATTGTCCTAGGAAGACTGAATATACAGTACTAATACATTCCACATATCCAGTAATTCCTGAAGACAGAACATAGCACGCATCCCAAATGGAACCCCGTTCCCTATGTAGTGCACCATAGGCCTCTGGTCAAAAGTAGAGCACTATGTAGGGCAGAGGGTGCCATTTTGGATGCAGACAGAGACTCAGCAGGGTACTTACAGTAGTTGTCCTTAAGAAGACAGTTATGGGGACTGACCTAGTTTGATGAACTAGGGCAGTCCCCTAACTGTCTTCTTAGGCTGAATCATCATGGCCTACTATCTGCATCTCTGGCATACTAATTATAAAGGCCTAGCTGCCTCACACTCCCATTCAGACCTGGGTTCAAATACTATTTGAAATCTTTCAAATGCTTTAAGTGTTTTCTTTAGCCTGCCTGGAGTCCCAGGTGGGTAGGATTTTCAGTTGTGGGACTATTCTATCAGTCCATTAAGCCAGGCAAGCTCAATCAAGCACAGATAAAATATTTGAAATTATTTCAAATAGTATTTGAACCCAGGTCCCTATTTCAACACACAGACACTCTGATGGTTAGATGCTTTTTCTCGCTGTTTCATGTCAAAATCAAATCAAATCAGATGTTATTAGTCACATGCGGTGAATACAACAGGTGTAGACCTCACCGTGAAACGCTTACTTAAAAGCCCTTTACCAACAATGCAGTTTTAAGAAAAATATGTTTATCTTGATGTAGTTAAGGTTAATTTATAACCTGTTGAGTACCATGTTTAAGGTAACAGAAAACTAACTTCCCCAAAATTCCCAGGTTTTCCTGGTTGGAGTATTCCAGAATGAATTCTAAATATGAGGTTTGAGGCAAGAAAAAAAAAGCTATTTAAATGCATGGATTGATTATCACACGTCAACATAACGTTGTTCTGCTACTGATGTGAGCTCCATCACATCAACCCATTCATATTTTCACCTGAATTCAGAGTTAGCAGGATGGGGGAAAGGTCATTCATTGATAATATCATCAGGCTAATAGATAGACTTAGATGTGTGTGAGTGTATGTGCATATTTGTAATGAGGTCTGTGTGTAGCTTGTGTAGAGGAGTCAGGCGCAGGACAGCAGATATGAGTAAATAAACATCATTTACTCAAAATAGGCAAATACAATACAATAAAGCAAGCCCACATAACGGACTGTAATATATACAAACAATCACTCACAAAAAAAACATGCGGGAACAGAGGTTTAAATAATGAACAAGTAATTGGGGAAGTGAAACCAGGTGTGTAAAACAAAGACAAAACAAATGGAAAATGAAAAGTGGATCGGCGATGGCTGGAAGGCCGGTGACATCGACCGCCGAACTCTGCCTGAACAAGGAGAGGGACTGACTTCGGCGGAAGTCGTGACAATATTTTGATACAAGGAAGGACTATACAGGATGTATAGTAAAACAGCAAACTTTCTGATGATGATGTCAATACAGCGCTCCATTGAGAAAGTGAGAGCGCTGTGATAGAGTTGATATAGATTTTTGTGACTCACACATTCACAGATTCACAGATATGGTAAGAAAGGATGGACATGCCTATATTTAAATATATCACACATATTTCAAGACATCACACATACCCACGCATAGAGAAACAGCACATGTGCAAGTATGACTTTCCACAGTGTATTCTATGACCTGAGAGGTTCAGTTTCAAAACCAACAAGCTCCCACAGACGCACTACAGAATCTGACGTTTGTCCATTAGTGAAATTTTGAATTTTTAAACATGAAGTTATAGCATTAATTCCGAATGGTTAAGATCTGGGATATTTATTTTTTTATTTAACCTTTATTTAAATAGGCAAATCGGTTTAGAATAAATTCTTATTTAGAATGACGGCCTACACCGGCCAAACCTGGACAACGCTGGGCCAATTGTGCGCCGCCCTATTGGACTCCCAATCACGGCCGGTTGTGATACAGCCTGGATTGGAACCAGGCTGTCTGTAGTGATGCCTCAAGCACTGAGATGCAGTGCCTTAGACCACTGCACCACTCGGGAACCCCGAGGAGGAGGAGGAGGAGGAGGAGTTAACAGTTTATAAGGGGCGTCTACCACTGGGATTGACCACGTGACCGTCCGAGCCAGAGCTCGCTGTTTACGCCCATCCGTCTTCCCCGTCAACAAAAGCCTACTTAATGGTAATAGCGCTCACCGTTGCCCCCTAGTGGCCGGTATTGAAGTCCTTTCCCGACGTCCTGCTTACCTGGACGGACGTCAAATTTAACAGTGGATCTTGAGCGACCTGGCTGTTCATAATGACTATGAATGGTGTGCATCCTCTGCTGCCCCAACTTGTATAGAGTCCAGAGGGGGAATGTTTCAGATTAGTTTCATAACCAAGTATGTACTGTATCTATAGGGGAGGTGTTACAGATGCACTCTTTTTTTGTGCACGTCACGTCACAGCACAACACAGCACAACACGACACAGCAAAACACAGCACTACATAGCACAGCACAACACGACACAGCACAACACAGCACGATACAGCACAACACAGCATGCCTCACTCGCCTGGGTCAAATTCTGCGAGAGACGCAAAATAATAACATTTCCCTGGTAGTGATGATGTGTGGCATTTGTTATTTCAAAGTAATGCAGTCAAATATTTTTCCCCGGGTGATCATGACCCAGGTGAGTGTGGTGTGCTGTGACACACGTAAATAAAGATCTGTACACAGATAATGTAGATTTCCCTGGGTGATCATGACCCAGGTGAGTGTGCTGTGACACATGGGGTGTCTTTGGGCATCATTAACTTGAAGACATGTTTATCAAATAACTCTCTGTAATTATTATTACGCGATTAAACTGATTAATCATGTAACTGTAATTAACTAGAATGTCGGGGCACCAAGGAAAATATTCAGATTACAAAGTTATAATTTTCCTAATGTAACTTTCCAGATATCATAATATCTGGTCGATTTGTCTCCTCATTAATGATGTGTTAGTTTACCTCGCGTCAGTCTCATTCCAAACGTCGTAAATTGTTGTTATCTGCACGAACCCAGTCTTCACTAAGTCATCCATACATCAATTGTCTTAAAATCGTTTATTTACTAAACTAAGTAATTCACAGAAAGCATACAAAACAGTAGGTATCGTTACAAAGCAATGGTAGGGGAATGTGCCCTAGTGGGCTAAACCGGCATGGCGGCTTGTTAAACAAAAGAGTAGTGGGGGGTCAGCTGAGAAGACCCTACAGAGTTGATAAATATTAACAATTGATATGCTATTCCTTTGCACATGAACACTCACTCATTCAGGAACAATTGCAATCAATATATATTTACGCTCAGTGTGTCGTCGGGATCCTTGTTGGAGAGGTCTGTTCTGTTGGAGAGTTTTGTCCGCGTTCTCTCTCTCTCTCTCTCTCGGTTAGAATGAATCTTCCAAAGCGACATTCGTTCATGTCGTTGTAGAATGGATGTTTCGTCGGTCTTCTGTCACGACTACTGCCGAGGGTTGTTCCTCTCCCTGTTCGGTGGCGCTCGGCGGTCGTCGTCACCGGCCTACTAGCTGCCATCGATCCCCTTTTCATTTTTCTGTTAGTCATGTCTTTATTAGTTGCACCTGTGTTCTATTAGGTAATTAGTGGTGTTATTTAAGCCTTGCTGGGTGTCTAAATAGCTAGCCCTGTGATGCCGGGCTATCTACTTAGAATATTGCAAAATGTGCTTTCACCAAAAAGCTGTTTTAAAATCGGACATATCGAGTGCATAGAGGAGTTCTGTATCTATAATTCTTAAAATAATTGTTATGCTTTTTGTGAACGTTTATCGTGAGTAATTTAGTAAATTGTTAGTAAATTCGCCGGAAATTTGCGGGGGCTATGCTAGTTCTGAACGTCACATGCTAATGTAAAAAGCTGTTTTTTGATATAAATATGAACTTGATTGAACAAAACATGCATGTATTGTATAACATAATGTCCTAGGGTTGTCATCTGATGAAGATCATCAAAGGTTAGTGCTGCATTTAGCTGTCTTCTGGGTTTATGTGACATTATATGCTAGCTTGAAAAATGGGTGTCTGATTATTTCTGGCTGGGTACTCTGCTGACATAATCTAATGTTTTGCTTTCGTTGTAAAGCCTTTTTGAAATCGGACGGTGAAAGCACATTTTGCAATATTCTAAGTAGATAGCCCGGCATCACAGGGCTAGCTATTTAGACACCCAGCAAGTTTAGCCTTCACCAAACTCCGATTTACTATTAGAAAAGTTTGATTACCTTTGGTGTTCTTCGTCAGAATGCACTCCCAGGACTTCTACTTCAATAACAAATGTTGGTTTGGTCCCAAATAATCCATAGTTATGTTCCAACAGCGGTGTTTTGTTCGTGCGTTCAAGACACTATCCGAATGGTAAATAAGGGTCACGCGCATGGCGCATTTCGTGACAAAAGATTTCTAAATATTTCATTACCGTACTTCGAAGCATGTCAACCGCTGTTTAAAATCAATTTTTATGCAATTTTTCTCGTAAAAAAAGCGATAATATTCCGACCGGGAATCTGCAATTAGGTAAACAGATGAAAGAAAATACAGCACGGGGTCGAATCGGGCACGCGCCTAATTCCTTTGTCCTCTTATCGGCCACTTGGCAAAGGCGATTATGTGTTTCAGCCAGAGGCTGCCTCGTCATCGTTCAACTTTTTCCCGGGCTCTGAGAGCCTATGGAAGCCGTAGGAAGTGTCACGTTACAGCTAAGATCCCCACTCTTCAATAAACAGAGACAAGAAGAACGACTCCTTGTCAGACAGGCCACTTCCTGCATGAAACCTTCTCAGGTTTTGGCCTGCCATATGAGTTCTGTTATACTCACAGACACCATTCAAACAGTTTTAGAAACTTTAGGGTGTTTTCTATCCAAAGCCAATAATTATATGCATATTCTAGTTACTGGGCAGGAGTAGTAACCAGATTAAATCGGGTACGTTTTTTATCCGGCCGTGTAAATACTGCCCCCTACCCCCAACAGGTTAACGAGAGTCTTGTCTTTAAAATGCTGTAAAATAGTCATATGTTTGAGAAATTGAAGTAATAGCATTTCTAAGGTATTTGAATAACGCGCCACAGGATTCCACTGGTTGTTACGTAGGTGGGACGAATTCGTCCCGCCGGCCCTAGAGAGGTTAAATATATTGTACCAAACATTTTTCTGCCTCCTGCGCCTGACTCCACAACCACGACGTCCAAGCGTTACAGAAGCCCGCACCAAAGACATGGAGTCAGCAGAAGCAGCCACCACCCCTCTACCATCGATGGAGGAACGGGTCCTCCATCACACCACCATCCTCCATCAGATTGGGTCAGCCATGGACCAGATGATGGAGAAGATGGATCGATGGGAGAGGAGTGGTCTCCTCCCTTCACCTCCGGCTCACCCGACGAATCCACCTCCTCCACTCCCTTCCCCGTCTGGATCTGGGGCACTGCGTCTTACGCCTCCGAGGGAGTATGATGGAGCAGCGGCAGGGTGCCAGGGATTTCTATTACAACTTGAGTAATACCTGGCGACCGTGAGGCCGACTCCCTCGGGGGAGGAGAGTGTGAGCCTCCTCATCTCCTGCCTGACGGGTCGAGCATTGGAGTGGGCCAACGCTGTTTGGAATGGACCAGACTCAGCGAGGAACAACTACCCTGAGTTCACCCGCCGTTTCAGGGCCGTATTCGATCACCCCCCAGAAGGACGAGCGGCAGGTGAACGACTGTTTCACCTCAGACAGGAGATGAGGAGCGCGCAAGACTTTGCCCTGAAGTTCCGGACCTTGGCTGCTGGGGCTGGGTGGAACGACAGGGCCCTAATGGACCACTACCGGTGTAGCCTCCGGGAGGACGTCCGCAGGGAGCTAGCGTGTCGGGATACTACACTCTCTCTAGATGAACTTATCGACATGTCTACAAGACTGGACAATCTGCTGGCTGCCCCCGGGCGTTCAGAAAGGGTCCTGTCAGTTCCATCACCTAGCCTGCCTGCGCCCATTCCTATTGAGCTAGGGGGAACCGCGTCAAGGGGAACCGGAGGAGGGCGCCCCTCCTGCACCAATTGTGGTCGACGAGGACACACGGCCGACCGGTGCTGGGGGGGTCCCTCTGGGAGTCGAGAGGGCAGGCAGAACACTCCTCGTTCATCCCAGGTGAGTCAGCACCACACTCAGCCAGAATCCTTTGTTGGTCACATGTTTGTCTTAATTTTTTTTATTGATTTTGCTCCCTTTTCCCAGCATAAGGCGCTAGTCGATTCAGGCGCAGCTGGGAACTTTATGGATAGCGGACTCGCCCTTAAATTGGGAATTCCGTTGGTACCGTTAGATTCCCCTTTCCCCGTGCACTCCTTAGATAGCCGACCATTAGGGTCAGGGATGGTCAGGGAGGCCACGGTGCCACTGGACATGGTAACGCAGGGGAATCATAAGGAACAAATTAGTTTCTTTCTTATCGATTCACCTGCGTTTCCAGTGGTGCTGGGGGTGCCTTGGCTAGCCAGTCATAATCACAAGATTTTGTGGAAACAGGGGATTCTCCAGGGATGGTCAGAGGAGTGTTCAGGTAGGTGTCTGAGTGTTTCAATCGGTGCCACGTTGGTGGAGAGTCCAGACCAGGTTTCCACTGTGCGCATTCCCCCTGAGTATGCCGATTTGGCTCTCGCCTTCTGTAAGAAGAAGGCAACTAAATTACCACCTCATCGACAGGGGATTGTGCGATAGACCTCCAGGGTAATGCTGCGCTTCCCAAGAGTCACGTGTACCCATTGTCCCAGGAGGAGACGTTGGCTATGGAAACATATGTCACGGAATCTCTGGGGCAGGGGTACATTCGGCCCTCCATTTCACCCGTCTCCTCGAGTTTCTTTTTCGTGAAGAAAAAGGGGGGAGGTTTGCGTCCATGCATTGTTTATAGAGGTCTCAATTCCATTACAGTGGGGTTCAGTTACCCGCTACCTCTCATTGCTACGGCGGTGGAATCATTTCACGGAGCTCGTTTTTTCATGAAACTGGATCTCAGGAGTGCGTATAATCTGGTGCGTATTCGGAAGGGAGACGAGTGGAAAACCGCATTTAGTACCACATCGGGCCACTATGAGTACCTCGTCATGCCGTATGGGTTGAAGAATGCTCCAGCCGTCTTTCAATCTTTTGTGGATGAGATTCTCAGGGACCTGCACAGGCAGGGAGTGATTGTGTATATCGACGATATCTTGATTTACTCCTCCACACGCGCCGAGCATGTGTCTCTAGTGCGCAAGGTGCTTGGTAGACTGCTGGAGCATGATCTATACGTCAAGACTGAGAAGTGTGAGTTCTTCAAAAGAGCCGTCTCCTTCCTGGGTTATCGCATTTCCACCTCAGGGATGATGATGGAGTGTGACCGCGTTAATGCCGTGCGTAATTGGCCGACTCCAACCACGGTGAAGCAAGTGCAGCGGTTTTTGGGTTTTGCCAATTACTACCGGAGGTTCATCCGGGGTTTTGGCCAGGTGGCGGCTCCCATTACCTCACTATTGAAGGGGGGACCGGTGCGTTTGCGTTGGTCTACAGAGGCGGACAGAGCCTTCAACAAGTTGAAGGGGCTGTTCACTGATGCGCCCGTGTTGGCGCACCCGGACCCCTCTTTGCCGTTCATAGTGGAGGTGGACGCATCTGAGGCTGGGGTGGGTGCCGTTCTATCACAGCGCTCGGGTGCGCCACCGAAACTCCGCCCCTACGCTTTCTTCTCTAGGAAGCTCAGTCCGGCGGAGCGGAACTATGATGTGGGGGACCGTGAGTTGTTAGCTGTGGTCAAGGCTCTGACCGTGTGGAGACATTGGCTTGAGGGGGCTAGACACCCTTTTCTCATCTGGACTGACCACCGGAACCTGCAGTATATCCGGGCAGCCCGTTGACTGAATCCGCGTCAGGGACGGTGGGCCATGTTTTTCACCCGATTTCAGTTCAGGATGTCAGATAGACCAGGCTCCATGAACACCAAGGCTGACGCATTGTCTCGCCTCTATGACACTGAGGATAGGCCCATCGATCCTACTCCCATCCTTCCAGCCTCTAAGCTGGTAGCACCAGTGGTATGGGAGGTGGACGGGCATTGAGCGGGCGTTACAGATGGAGCCTGCGTCTTCTAATTGTCCTGCAGGTCGTAAGTACGTTCCGCTTGGTGTCTGTGATCAATTGATTCGATGGGCTCATACGCTACCCTCGTCGGGTCATCCTGGGGTGGCGAGAACAGTGCAAGGCCTTAGGGGGAGGTACTGGTGACCCACCTTAGCTAAGGACGTGAGGTTTTATGTCTCTTCCTGTTCGGTATGCGCCCAGAGCAAGGCTCCTAGGCAACTTCCTAGAGGGAAGTTACAACCCCTCCCCGTTCCACAAAGGCCGTGGTCTCACCTGTCGGTGGACTTTCTTACCGATCTTCCCCCGTCTCAGGGGAATACCATGGTTCTGGTAGTTGTGGATTGGTTTTCTAAGTCCTGCCGTCTCCTTCCATTGCCCGGTCTCCCTACGGCCCTACAGACTGCGGAGGCTCTATTCACCCATGTCTTCCGGCATTACGGGGTGCCGGAGGACATCGTTTCTGATCGGGGTCCCCAATTCACGTTCCGTGTATGGAGGGCGTTTATGGAGCATCTGGGGGTCTCGGTCAGCTTGACCTCCGGTTATCACCCCGAGAGCAATGGGCATGTGGAGAGAGTGAACCAGGAGGTGGGTAGGTTTCTGCGGTCGTACTGCCAGGACCGGCCAGGTGAGTGGTCGAGGTATTTACCATGGGCTGAGTTGGCGCAAAACTCACTCCACCACTCATCCACTAACATGTCACCTTTCCAGTGTGTGTTAGGCTACCAGCCGGTCCTGGCACCATGCCATCAGAGTCAGACCGAGGCTCCTGCGGTGGAGGATTGGGTTCAGCGCTCCAAGGACACCTGGAGGGCTGTCGAGGAATCCCTGAAACAAGCAGGAGGACGACAGAAGAGGAGCGCTGACCGCCACCGCAGTGAGGCCCCTATATTCGCACCAGGAGACAGGGTCTGGCTCTCGACCCGAAACCTGCCCCTCCGCTTGCCCTGCCGGAAGCTGTGTCCGCAGCGTGTAGGGCCCTTCAAAGTCCTGAGGAGAATAAACAAGGTGTGTTATAGATTACAACTCCCTTCTTATTATCGTATTAATCCCTCGTTTCATGTGTCTCTCCTCAGGCCGGTGGTAGCTGGTCCCCTACAAGACGGTGAGGTACCGGAGGTCCCTCCGGCCCCTCTAGACATCGAGGGGTCCCCGGCGTATACAGTACGCACTATTCTGGACTCAAGACGCTGGGTGGGGGGCCTGCAGTACCTCGTGGACTGGGAGGGGTAAGGTCCGGAGGAGAGGTGCTGGGTGCCGGTGGGGGACATACTGGATCCATCACTGTTAGAGGATTTCCATCACCTCCATCCGGATCGGCCTGCGCCTCGTCCTCCGGGTCGACCCCGAGGCCGGTGTCGGCGCGCTGCGGGAGCCGCGTGTCGGGGGGGGGGGGGGGGGTACTGTCACGACTACTGCCGAGGGTGGTTCCTCTCCCTGTTTGGGTGGCGCTTGGCGGTCGTCGTCACCGGCCTACTAGCTGCCATCCATCCCATTTTCGTTTTTCTGTTAATCATGTCTTAATTAGTTGCACCTGTGTTCTATTAGGTAATTAGTGGTGTTACTTAAGCCCGCCTCTCCACCTGTTCTGTGTGCGGGCTTGTTACATGTTTTCACTGTGTTTGTGTAGTGGATCGTGTTATTGGACTTTGGGTTTTGTTTCGTCATTTTATGTTTGGTCATATTTTCTCTTTTTTGGTACTTATTAAATATATCATACCAAACATTTTTCTGCCTCCTCCGCCTGACTCCACACCCACAACGTCCAAGCATTACATCTTCGCGTTCAATGATACCGAATTTCTAGCTGCAGACTAGTAATGAATATCAAAGACTTGTTATTATTCTGTCGGTATCGATAGTCTAAAAGTTTAACCACATGGTATGGTTAAAGTTCAGTAGAGGAATGCATGGTCAAACCTTGGCTCTCTCTCTTCTCGAGGTAAGCTGGTCTGAAGAAAGAAATTCTGGGTGGGGCTTATATACTGAACGTAGAAAAGGCTGTGACATGACGCCTTGTCCTGTCTGTGTCCCTGGGGGCGTGCCGATGACTTAGTTAAGCTTTGAACAGAAATACAATTCTCTCACATTAACATCAGTACATAGCATCTCAACATATTCCAAATAGCTTTATCCTTATTAATACATTTTGTACAACCATTTAGATGTAAGTCCCATAGCTGAGGCTATTATATAAACATTATTATGGTAATATGGCAATATTGTCTCTCATGAGTTCCATAAAATTGTACCAAGCGGACTAGTTCGTAGCTGGATTCTTCACCGATCTTTTATACCTTCTCCAGAACTTAAATGTCGTTCGGTTCCCCCGTCCTGTGAGTTGGAAGAATTTCTTTGTCTCTCTATGAAACCCCTCTCTCTCCATACTGTGGCCATGAGGCAGGACATTCTCCTTCGGAATTTATGGCTGCCTTCACACAGGCTTGTGTCAGAAGTATAGAGGTCGGAGGATGGTGCATAGAAAAGGCCTGGTGCAGAGGGAGGGGGTGCTCGCTGTACCCAAAGAGGGCAACATCATGACACACGTAAAATAAAGATCTGTACACAGATAATGTAGATTTCCCCAGGTGATCATGACCCAGGTGAGTGTGGTGTGACACACAGATAATGTAGATTTCCTCGGGTGATCATGACCCATGTGAGTGTGGTGTGACACACAGATAATGTAGATTTCCCCGGGTGATCATGACCCAGGTTAGTGTGCTGTGACACACAGATAATGTAGATGTTGAGATTATATATTCTTCATACACCACAATATGAAAATCATGTGAACAAATGTATAGAAAGTTGTAGTTTCTCGGCCGATGGGAATCAAAACTCACCCAGATTTTGGGGAAGATTCCATATACCAAATGCCCATGAGTCTAATGCTGGTGGAAGAGAGACTGTGTGAGTTTTTACAAAGACTTGCAATAAGATACAGCTGAATCGATCAGCTCAAAGGAAAATAATCCCCTCAACCCATTACACTAAGACCTCACAGACAATTTTAGCTAAGGCCCCTGCAATCATCTGCGCTAGCTTAACCTCCTGTCAAGGACTAATCTTTAAGAGAAACAGAAAACATATCTTCTCAAAACAAGTGTCCATGAACATTCAGACCAATGGAATCGTGAAGGAGGGTGACTCAAATGGCTGGCTGGATTCGCCTGTTGAAATGACTTATTTGGCTCAAAGGCGTGTGGAGTCAAGCAGAGAGAAAGGTTGTAACCCTGTCGTCTGGATACAGGCCAAATGGAAAGAGATTTCAGACATATGAGACGTACCTGTGAGAAAACATTTGATTTCAGCTCGCAGCCATTTCAGATCCAAATTCAATCCCATTTGTGTGTGTGTGTGTGTGTGTGTATTAGACTGTGTCTGGGTGTGTTTGTGTGTGTAGGCGTGTATGCGCGTGTGTGTGTTTGTCTGTATGTCTTCATCTGCATGTGTGTGCCCGCGTGCATTTGTGTGTGTGTGTGTGTGTGTGTGTGTGTGTGTGTGTGTGTGTGTGTGTGTGTGTGTGTGTCCGTGGGTGTTTGTGCCCATGTGTTGTGTAAGAGGCAGAACTAGTTAAATCTATCAGGGTTTGCACTCTGGCAGCCGTCCGTTGTGCTTTTCCCTTTCAGAAAGAACACCAGGCGAGAGTGGAGAGGAGGAGAGGCTCATTATACTGCAGAGACATGCAGCCTATCTCAACCACACAGACACACAGAGAGAGAGAGAGAGAAACACACACAGAGACACACACACACACACACAGAAACATGCACACTCACAGAGAGAGCGAGAGAGAGAGAGAGAGAGAGAGAGAGAGAGAGAGAGAGAGAAAGAGAGAGAAACACACACAGAGACACACACACACAGAGACACACACACACACACACACACACAGAAACACGCACACTCACAAAGAGAGAGAGAGAGAGAGAGAGAGAGAGAGAGAGAGAGAGAAACATACACAGGCACTTCCAGGTGCAGATGAAGTGTCGTTGCTGCTGTGTTATCGGTGCTCAGCAGACGAGAGGGAGACATTGCGGGGGAGAAACAATCCCAAAGCTATTCTCCCCCTCTCAGTGTGTGTGTGTGTGTGTGTGTGTGTGTGTGTGTGTGTGTGTGTGTGTGTGTGTGTGTGTGTGTGTGTGTGTGTGTGTGTGTGTGTGTGTGTGAATGGAGGGACACACAAGGCTAAACCTTTTAGATGTGTGCTAGCATGGCAGTGACACAAGGCTAAACCCTTTAGATGTGTGCTAGCATGGCAGTGACACAAGGCTAAACCCTTTAGATGTGTGCTAGCATGGCAGTGACACAAGGCTAAACCTTTTAGATGTGTGCTAGCATGGCAGTGACACAAGGCTAAACCTTTTAGATGTGTGCTAGCATGGCAGTGACACAAGGCTATAGATCCACATCAACAAAATATATGTATGTTATGGCTAGTGATCAATATGCCTAGAAAGTGGATAAGTATGGATGCGCCTCACAATGGTCAAATGTAAACACAACTCGTGACACCACTGCAGTTTTGGATAAAGGTTATGAACACTGCAGCACTACTGTAGCTATAGTAAAATAGGGTAAAAGCCTGTGTTAACTAAGTGTAAACAACTTTAGCTGGATAGCTAATCATCTTGCCTAACTGTGGGGTGAAGAAATTCACTTACAGTATACACTGAGTATACAAAGCGTCAAGAACATCTGACTTTTCCATGACATAGACTGACCAGGTGAATCCAGGTGAAAGATATCCTGTTAGGGCTAGGGGGCAGTATTTACACGGCCGGATAAAAAACGTACCCGATTTAATCTGGTTACTACTCCTGCCCAGTAACTAGAATATGCATATAATTATTGGCTTTGGATAGAAAACACCCTAAAGTTTCTAAAACTGTTTGAATGGTGTCTGTGAGTATAACAGAACTCATATGGCAGTCAAAACCCTGAAACAAATCCTAACAGGAAGTGTAAATCTGATTTGTGGAATCACTTTCAAACCTTTGCCTATGAAACACACCGTAAGTTAGGATTCATTTAGCACTTCCTAAGGCTTCCACTAGATGTCAACAGTCTTAACAAAGTGGTTTGAGTCTTCTCCGGCAAAAACTGACCGAACGAGAGGCCTGGAAAATTTGTCATAGAGGGATGTTCGTCCGCCTTGAATATTATTGAAGTTCTGATTGAAAAAGGCCCTAAAGATTTATGTTATACAACGTTTGACATGTTTGAACGAACGTAAATACATTTTTTTTGCACATTCGTGACGACAAGTCCCGCGCGCTTCGTACATTTTGAGTAGCCTTCGGAACGCGCTAACAAGAAGGAGCTATTGGGACATAAATTATTAACTTTGTCGAACAAAACTACATTTGTTGTGGACCTGGGATTCCTGGAAGTGCCTTCTGATGAAGATAATCAAAGGTAAGTGAATATTTACAATAGTATATTTGATTTTAGATGAGTCCAAGATGGCGCTAACCTGTATCGCCTAGCCTATTTTTCTGAGCATAGCACCTCGTTTATTGCAAAGTGTGATTTCCCAGTAAAGTTATTTTTAAATCTGGCAATGCGGTTGCATTCACGAGATGTTAATCTATAATTCTTTGAATGACAATATTATATTTTACCAATGTTTTCGAATAGTAATTTTGTAAATTGTAGCACTGGTTCACCGGAAGCATTTGAGGGAAAATATTTTCTGAACGTCACGCGCCGATGTAAAAAGCTGTTTTTATATATAAATATGAACTTTATCGAACAAAAAATGCATGTATTGTGTAACATGATGTCCTAGGAGTGTCATCTGATGAAGATTGTCAAAGGTTAGTGCTGCATTTAGCTGTGTTTTGGGTATTTGTGATGCATGCTAGTTGCTTTGAAAATGGCAGTGTGATTGTTTTTGGCAGGGTACTCTCCTAACATAATCTAATGTTTTGCTTTTGCTGTAAAGCCTTTTTGAAATCGGACAATGTGGTTCGATTCAGGAGAGGTGTATCTATAAAATGGTGTAAAATAGTCATATGTTTGAGAAATTGAAGTTATAGCATTTATGAGGTATTTGTATTTCGCGCGATGCGATTCCACTGGCTGTTGACTAGGGTGGGACGCAAACGTCCCACGTTGCCCAGACAGGTTAACCTGTTTAGGATAGGGGGCAGTATTTTCACGGCCGGATAAAAAACGTACCCAATTTAATCTGGTTATTACACCTGCCCAGAAACTAGAATATGCATATAATTATTTTATTTGGATAGAAAACACCCTAAAGTTTCTAAAACTGTTTGAATAGTGTCTGTGAGTATAACAGAACTCATATGGCAGGCCAAAACCTGAGAAGATTCCATACAGGAAGTGCCCTCTCTGACCATTTCTTGGCCTTCTATGGCCTCTTTATGGAAAATAGAGGATCTCTGCTGTAACGTGACATTTTCTAAGGCTCCCATAGGCTCTCAGAAGGCGCCAGAATGGGGAATGATGACTCTGCAGTCCCTGGGCGAAAAACAGTAGGGGATTTGGAAAGTGGTTGATCTGAGAACAATGACACGGGCGTGCGTGTGCATGTGAAGACACCATTTTCTTCTTTCAGTGTTTGAACGGATACAAGGTCTCCCGGTCGGAATATTATCACTATTTTACGAGAAAAATCGCAGAAAAATGGATTTTAAACAGCGTTTGACATGCTTCGAAGTAATGGAATATTTTGAATTTTTTTGTCACGATACGCGCCGGCGCGTCACCCATCGGATAGTGTCTTGAACGCAAGAACAAAACGCCGCTATTTGGATATAACTATGCATATTCTCGTTTCTGAGTAACAGTAGTAACCAGTTTAAATCAGGTACGTTTTCTATCCGGCCGTGAAAATACTGCCCCCTATCCCCAACAGGTTTTAAAGAAGGATTTTTAAGCCTGTGTATGTGTCCATTCAGAGGGTGAACAGGTAAGACAAAATATCTACATTCCTTTGAACAGGGTATAGTTGTAGGTGCCAGGCGCACCGGTTTGTGTCAAGAACTGCAACGCTGCTGGATTTTTCATGCTCCACAGTTTCCCGTGTGTATCAAGAATGGTCCACCACACAAAGGATATCCAGCTGACTTGACAAAACAGTGGGAAACATTGGAGTCAACATGGGACAGCATCCCTGTGGAACGCTTTTGACACCTTGTAGTGTCCATGTCCTGACGAGTTGAGGCTGCTCTGAGGGGAAGGGAGGGGGGGGTGTGCAACTCCATATTAGGAAGGTGTTCTTTATGTCTTGTACACTCAGTGAATACCGTTAATTAGTTGCCCCAAATCTATTTTTGATGCTTTCTCCGAAACTGCAAGGTGACTCCAGAAATGTTTACTTTTTGACGTTAAATGACGTCTCCACTTTCCAAGCAGATTATGGATTAGAGAAAAACAAATATTTAATATTCATGCAAATCTTGAGGAATACAAGCCGTGTCTCAGAGAGCAGTTGAAGCTCATATCTAGATGATTAGTAACAGTTTCTCTCCTGATGAATTTAACATTTTTTAATTACCAACTATTATTCAGAAAACAGAGACTATTATCTTCTCCAGCTGCAATCACAGGCAATTTATACACTGCTGTTAAACACACACACACACACACACACACACACACACACACACACACACACACACACACACACACACACACACACACACACACACACACACACACACACACACACACACACACAGAGAGAGAGAGAGGTGTGTATACACACATCTAAATGCAGAGTGCTGAGCACACAGGCACACACAGTATTGTTCCTTCCTCTGTCAGTGTGGGTTTACATAAGCCTCTACAATCATATGTTTAGAAACAACAATACAGAATCAGCATCAGCATCAGCTGATATATGTATCATTTTAGATGAATAACATATAGTGGTAACACTTTCTTTGGATTGTCCACCTGTACATGTTCAACAGACTATCTACAGACAGATCAGTAACATATCAACTATCTATTAACCCTAACCCTAGCTCTAACCCTTATCCAAACCAGAAACTTCACCCTAACTCTAGCCTAACCCTATCCTTAACCCTTATCCTAACCCTAGCCTAACCCTATCCTTAACCTTTATCCAAACCCTAGCCTAACTCTAACCTTAACCCTTATCCTAACCCTAGCCTAAACCTATCCTTAACCCTTATCCAAACCCTAGCCTAACTCTAACCTTAACCCTTATCCTAACCCTAGCCTAAACCTATCCTTAACCCTTATCCAAACCCTAGCCTAACCCTATCCTTAACCCTTATCCAAACCCTAGCCTAACCCTATGTCACGTCCTGACCAGTAAAAGGGGTTGTTTGTTATTGTAGTTTGGTCAGGGCGTGGCAGGGGGTGTTTGTTTCGTGTCTTTCGGGTTTTTGGTTGATGTTCTATGTTTTCTATTTCTATGTTAGTTTTGTCAATGACCTCCAATCATAGGCAGCTGTTTGTTGTTTTCTCTGATTGGAGGCCATATTTAAGTGTGTTTGTTTTCACTTGTGTTTGTGGGTGGTTGTTTCCTCGTATAGTCTGAGCACCTTACGGGACTGTTTTTCGTCGTTTGTTTTGTATATGAGTATTTTTTTCCCTTCTAAATAAAAAGAAGATGAGCACCTTAACCTCTGCATATTGGTCCGATGATTTCTCCTCCTCAGAGGATGAACTTTATGACACCCTATCCTTAACCCTTATCCTAACCCTAGCCTAACCCTATCCTTAACCCTTATCCTAACCCTAGCCTAACCCTATCCTTAACCCTTATCCTAACCCTAGCCTAACCCTATCCTTAAACCTTATCCAAACCCTAGCCTAACCCTATCCTTAACCTTTATCCTAACCAAAAACTTCACCCTAACTCTAGCCTAACCCTATCCTTAACCCTTATCCTAACCCTAGCCTAACCCTATCCTTAAACCTTATCCAAACCCTAGCCTAACCCTATCCTTAACCTTTATCCTAACCAAAAACGTCACCCTAACTCTAGCCTAACCCTATCCTTAACCCTTATCCTAACCCTAGCTCTAACCCTAACTTTGACCTTTATCCTAACCAAAAACTTCACCCTAACCCTAGCCTAACCCTATCCTTAACCCTTATCCTAATCCTAGCTCTAACCCTAACCTTAACCTTTATCCTAACCAAAAACTTCACCCTAACTCTAGCCTAACCCTATCCTTAACCCTTATCCTAACCCTAGCTCTAACCCTAACCTTAACCCTTATCCTAACCCTAGCTCTAACCCTAACCTTAAACTTTATCCTAACCAAAAACTTCACCCTAACTCTAGCCTAACCCTATCCTTAAACCTTATCCTAACCCGAGCTCTGACCGTAACCTTAACCCTAACCCTAACCCTAACATTAACCTTAACCTTAACCTTAAACCTTATTCTAAACCTTAACCCTAACTGTAACCATAGCAAGCAGTAGCTTATTAACATATAGTTTTGATAGTATGACTATCTGTGGAGCATCTACAGATGGAAAATCTGGACAATCCAAATAAAGTGTGAGCTATATAGCTTCTGGAAGTGTGACTGTTTGTTTATTTGTTGAATCCCAGATTTCCCCTTTAACATCGCAGCCTGAGATATGTAGTTATGTCAAAATAATTCCTTCCTCATTTCCATAAGGTCACCAGAACAGCTGACGATCTGGAAACATTCCTTCACTCTCTCTCTCTTTCTCTCTTTCTCTCTTCCAGTCTCCCTTCTCTCTCTCTCTCTCTCTCTCTCTCTCTCTCTTTCTCTCTTCCAGTCTCCCTTCTCTCTCTCTCTCTCTCTCTCTCTCTCTCTCTCTCTCTTTCTCTCTTCCATTCTCCCTTCATTCCTTCAACCTCTCTCTTTCTCTTTCTCTCTTCCATTCTCCCTTCATTCCTTCATGCTCTCTCTCTCTTTCTCTCTTCCATTCTCCCTTCATTGCTTCACTCTCTCTCTTTTTCTCTTCCATTCTCCCTTCATTCCTTCTCTCTCTCTCTCTCTCTCTTCCATTCTCCCTTCATTCCTTCATGCTCTCTCTCTCTCTCTCTTCCATTCTCCCTTCATTCCTTCATGCTCTCTCTCTCTCTCTCTTCCATTCTCCCTTCATTCCTTCATGCTCTCTCTCTCTCTCTCTCTCTCTTCCATTCTCCCTTAATTCCTTCATTCTCTCTCTTTCTCATTCCTTCACTCTTTGTTCCCTCTCTCCCTCCTTTCATTGGGGCCTTTTCTATATATATCTGGGGTCTTATTGTCATGTCAGTCCTCCCCTCCTCAGCCCTGACCTCAGGTGACCTTTCTGGGCTGTCATGATGTCACACTATAGGCCTACATGACCTTTGACCCGTAAGCTTTGAGTGCATCATCCCCTGACCTGTGGGAAAGTAGAGTGTAGTATACTTGCATACTGAGCAGTGTTACACTCCGATACACACCCAGACACACACACAATACAGAGACATGATCTCACGCACACAAAGACAAAAATGCAGACACAGACACAAACACTGCTACACACACACACACACACACACACACACACACACACACACACACACACACACACACACACACACACACACACACACACACACACACACACACACAAAACCAAGGGAGATGGGTGGGAGTCCAACATTATTGATGCTCCTGGAACTCTGCTCCCTTGTCCAAATCTAAAGTTCTGTCTTTGTTAGACTCATATCTCCACTACAGTAGACCTCTGGTCTGAATGCAGGGGCCAGCTAACAGCCTAACTTCATTGACCCATAGAGTATTAAGTCTTAACCTGAGATGCTTAGCTAATGGCTATTTCATGTTTAATTATTCTAGATCAGTCTTGGGGCTCGACACGTTGTTCTACTAAGTAGAGACAGCGCCCCTCACACCCCTCTGTGTGTGCATCCCAAAAAGCAACCTATTCCCTATATAGTGCACTACTTTTAACTAGAGCCCCTATGCATCCCAAACGGCAACCTACTCTTTATATAGTGCACTTAAATGCACTATATAGGGGATATGGTGCTATTTTGGTAGAAATCCATCTCTTGTGTGTGAAGACAGTCACATCATTTGAAAGGACAACTAATAAGAATACTGTCTGTCAGTTTAAGATTATGTTCAGTTCAACTTCTTGATGAGCATCTACAAGTACAGCTGTGTTCGTAGATGATTTCAAATGAAAGCAAGAAACAGCAGAAGAGACACAGAGAGAGAAAAGGAGGAATAGAGATAGACAGAGAAAGAGAGGGAGAGAAAGAGAGTGCGAGACTGAACGGGTGAGATAGATATAAAGAGATTGTGAGAGAAAGAGAGAGAGAAAAAGAGAAAGAAAGAGAGAAAGAGAGAGAGGGAGAAAGAGAGAGAAAGAGGGAGAGAGACAGAGACAGAGAGAAAAAAAGGGAGAGAGAGGGAGATAAAGAGAGAGACAGAGACAGAGACAGAAAGAGGGAGAGAGAGAGTGAAAGAGAGAGAAAGAGGGAGAGAGAGAGACAGAGAGATAGAGAGAGAGACAGAGAGAGAAAGAGGGAGAGAGAGAGAGACAGAGAGACAGAGAGAGAAAAAGGGAGAGAGAGAGAGAGAGAGTGAGAGAGAGAGAGAGAGAGAGCGAGAGAGTGAAAGAGAGAGAAAGAGTGAGAGAGAGAGAGAGGGAGAGAGAGAGAGAGAGACAGAGAGACAGAGAGAGAGACAGAGAGATAGAAGCTTGGTTAGTTTAATAGGCTCATTAGACCGACAATCCACTGAATAATCAAGAGCTTCAGCAGACACAGAGCAACAGACACAAGAAACACAAGTGTGTGTGTGTGTGTGTGTGTGTGTGTGTGTGTGTGTGTGTGTGTGTGTGTGTGTGTGTGTGTGTGTGTGTGTGTGTGTGTGTGTGTGTGTGTGTGTGTGTGTGTGTGTGTGCGTGCGTGGCAACGGGCTGAGTCAGAGTACTGATTGTTGCATCAAAATGTGCTATTTATTTTTTCTCAGAAGCTGCTCTGGACAATACGACTGGTCAGAGAGAGAGAGAGAGAGAGAGAGAACTTGTGCTTCTAGTTCCGACAGTACAGCAACATCTAACATGTAATCTAACAATTCCACAACAACTACCTAATACACACAAATCTAAGTAAAGGAATGGAATAAGAATATATACATATAAATATATGGATGAGCAATGACAGAGCGGCATAGGCAAGATGCAATAGAAGGTATAAAATACAGTATATACATATGAGATGAGTAATGCGAGATATGTAAACATTATTAAAGTGGCATTATTAAAGCATCACTTGCTGAATCACTTGTGTGCGTGCTTGTGTTTGTGTTCAGTATCTTCATTCCTCTCCTTCACACTCCCGTCTGATAGCTGCTCTTCTGTCATTCCTGGAGAGGTGAGGAGAGGAGGATGGGTGGAGGAGGGAAAGTAAATGTCATCCAGCCCTCATTAAATGCCTGCGCTTGGCTTCCTGATTTCTCTGAGAGGGAGGGCGAGAGAGAGAGAGAGAGAGGGGGGGAGAGAGAGGAAGAGGGGAGAGAGAGAGAGAAAGAAAGAGAGCGCGACAGAATAAAAATATTGGACTGCACGATCAGAGTTCTTGAGGCAGACAGCGTGGGTTGAATATGACTCCTTAATGCTATCAAGACGCTTACTTAGGACTTGCGGGGCTGGCCGATTGCAAAGGAGACAGTTATTTATTAAAACCT
>NC_042968.1:34807954-34885454 GCF_901001165.1 Salmo trutta | reverse complement strand
CTCTCTCTCTCTCTCTCTCTCTCTCACCATGCTTCACCATAATCACACACACCCTCTCTCATTAAAGTGATTGAGTTGTGGATACTCAAACATCTAAAACTGCCTGTAGAACACAAAGCATATACACTATACAGAGGCAAGAAAAAGTATGTGAACCCTTTGGAATTATTTCTGCATAAATTGGTCCTAAAATTTGATCTGATTTTCATCTAAGTCACAACAATATACAAACAAAGTGTGCTAAAACTAATAACACAACACTTATTGTATTTGTCTTGTCTATATTGAATACATCATTTAAACATTCACAGTGTAGGTTATTAATGACTTCCCCAAAAGCTAATTGGAGTTAGGAGTCCGCTGACCTGGAGTCCAATCAATGAGACGAGATTGGAGATGTTGGTGAGAGCTGCCCTGCCCTTTAAAAAATCTCACAACATTTGAGTTTGCTGTTCACAAGAAGCATTTCCTGATGTGAACCATGTCTCGGACAAAAGAGATCTCAGAAGACATAAGATTAAGAATTGTTGACTTGCACAAAGCTGGAAAGGGTTACAAAAGTATCTTTAAAAGCCTTGATGTCCATCAGTCCACAGTAAGGCAAGTTGTCTATAAATGGAGAAAGTTCAGCACTGTTGCTACTCTCCCTAGGAGTGGCCGTCCTGCAAAGATGACTACAAGAGCACAGCGCAGAATGCTCAATGAGGTTAAGAAGAATCCTAGTGTCAGCTAAAGACTTACATAAATCTCTGGAACATGCTAACATCTCTGTTGACGAGTCTACGATACATAAAACACTAACCAAGAATGGTTTTCATGGGGGGACACCACGGATGTGATGTTCGTCATTAAAGGTAGACCAAGGCGCAGCGTGAGTTGGGTTCATCATACTTTATTTTAAATGTGAACCAACAAAAACAATAAACAATACAATGAAGGAAAAGCTAGGCGTGCAAACACATGCAACACAAAGACAAGATCCCACAACTGACTGTGGGAAAAAAGGCTGCCTAAGTATGATTCCCAATCAGAGACAACGAATGACAGCTGCCTCTGATTGGAAATCATACTCGGCCAATCAAAGAAAAAACAACATAGACATACAACACATAGAATGCCCACCCCATGTCACACCCTGACCTAACCAAACAGAGAAAAATGGCTCTCAGGTCAGGGCGTGACAGTACCTCCCCCCCCAAAGGTGCGGACTCCCGGCCGCAAACCTGAACCTAAAGGGGAGGGTCTGGGTGGGCGTCTACTCATGGTGGCGGCTCCAGTTCGGGGCGTAGCCCCCCCACCGCCCGCTGATCCCTTCGCTTTTGTGTTGCCGGTGGAACCAGACTGTGGATCATCGCCGGAAGCTCTGAACCGTGGATCGTCGCTGGATGAACCGGACCGTAGATCATCACCGGAGGTTCTGGACTGCAGACCGCCGCTGGAGACTCTGGACTGCAGACCGCCGCTGGAGACTCTGGACTGCAGACCCTCGCTGAAGACTCTGGACTGCAGACCCTCACTGAAGACTCTGGACTGCAGACCCTCGCTGAAGACTCTGAACTGCAGACCCTCGCTGAAGACTCTGGACTGCAGACCGCTGCTGAAGACTCTGGGCTGCAGACCGCCGCTGAAGACTCTGGGCTGCAGACTCTGGGCTGCAGACTGCCGATGAAGACTCTGGACTGCGGATCGTCACTGAAGACTCAGGAGGCTCCGGACTGTAGGCCGTCTCAGGAGGTTCCGGACTGTAGGCCGTCTCAGGAGGTTCCAGACTGTAGACCGTCTCAGGAGGTTCCGGACTGGGGACTGTCGCTGCAGGCTCCGTGC
This sequence comes from Salmo trutta, assembly GCF_901001165.1. Taxonomy (NCBI): domain Eukaryota; kingdom Metazoa; phylum Chordata; class Actinopteri; order Salmoniformes; family Salmonidae; genus Salmo; species Salmo trutta. Next base: position 34,883,630 of record NC_042968.1, on the reverse strand, counting down.
CATGGATCATCACTACAGGCTCCGTGCCATGGATCATCCCTACAGGCTCTGGGCCATGGATTATCACTGGAGGTTTCGTGCCATGGATCATCCCTACAAGCTCCGGGCCATGGATCATCCCTACAGGCTTCTTGCCATGGATTATCACTTGAGGCTCCGGGCCATGGAGTATCACTGGAGGCTTCGTGCCATGGATCATCCTTACCGGCTCCGGGCCATGGATCATCACTGGAGGCTTTGTGCCATGGATCATCACTGGAGGCTTCGGACCATGGATCATCACTGGAGGCTTCTTACGTGGAGCTGGATCAGGTCTCACCGGACTGGGGAACGTTGCTGGAGGCTGGGTGCGCAGAGCAGGCACAGAGTATACTGGGCCTTGGAGGCGCACTGGATGCTTGTTTTAGCCCGGCAAGTGCGGGGCGCGGGCACAGGACGAACTGGGCTGTGCAGGCACACTGGTGACACAGTGCGTAGAGCTGGCGCAGGATATCCTGGACCGAAGAGACGCACCGGAGACCAGGAACGCTGAGCCGGCACAATCCTTCCTGGCTGAACGCTTAGTTTAGCCTGGCAAATGCGGGGTGCAGGCACAGAGCGCACCGGGCTATGAATGTGCACCAGAGATACGGTGCTCATCACTGCATAACTTGGTGACTGACTGTTCACCTGCTCCCCACGGTAAGCACGGGGGTTGGCTCAGGTCTCCACCCTGACTCTGCCAATCTCTCCGTTTGCTTCCTCTTGTGCTTGCCTCGTTGCCGGGCTAGTTCCTCTTCTCGTCGCCGCTCTGCTCTCGCGGTCTCCACCTGTTCCCATGGGAGGCGATCCCATCCAGCCTGGATCTCCTCCCACGTCCAGGATCCCTTGCCGTTCAGGATGTCCTCCCAGGTCCACTCCTGATCACACTGCTTGGTTCTCTTGTGGTGGGATCTTGTTTTTGTCAGCTCAGTAAGCCTGCTGAACGTGACGTTCGTTTTTCCTTGGTTTGTTATTTTCTTTGAGTGTTCTGAGTTACAATAAATATAAATATGAGCACTTTCCACGCTGCACCTTGGTCTACTCCTTTTGATGATCGTCACAACGGAAGAAGCCACTGCTGCCCATAAAAAACATTGCTGCACATCTGAAGTTCGCAAAAGATCACCTGGATGTTCCACAGCGCTACTGGCAAAATATTCTGTGAACTGATGAAACTACAGTTGAGTTGTTTGGAAGGAGAAAAAAAAGCACACCGACATCAAAACCACATCCCAACTGTAAAGTATGGTGGAGGGAGCATCATGGTTAGGGGCTGCTTTGTTGCCTCAGGGCCTGGATAGCTTGCTATCAAGACATTTTGCAGGAGAATGTAAGGCTATCTGTCCGCCAACTGAAGCTCAGCAGAATTTGGGTGATGCAACAGGACAACGACCCAAAACACACAACAAAATCAACAACAAAATGGTGAAAATACACCTTCTAGAGTGACTCAGTTAGAGTCCTGACCTCAGCCCGATTGAGATGCTGTGGCATGACCTCAAGTGAGCGGTTTACACCAGACATCCCAAGAATATTGCTGAACTGAAACAGTTTTGTGAAGAGGATCAGACCTGACCGTTGTGCAGGTCTGATCCGCAACTACAGAAAACATTTGGTTGAGGTTATTGCTGCCAAAGGAGGGTAAACCAGTTATTAAATCCAAGGGTTCACATACTTTTCCCACCCTGCACTGTGAATGTTAACAAGGTGTGTTCAGTAAAGACATTAACACGTATAATTGTTTGTGTGTTATTAGTTTAAGCAGAATGTGTTTGTCTATTGTTGTGGCTTAGATGAAGATCAGATCAAATTTGATGACCAATTTATGGAGAAATCCAGGTAATACAAAAGGGTCCACATACTTTTTCTAGCCACTGAATATACAGAAGTATGTGGACACGTCAAATTAGTGGATTTGGCTATTTCAGCCACACCCGTTGCTAACAGGTGTATAAAATCAAACACACAGCCATGCAATCTCCATAGACAAACATTGGCAGTAGATTGGTATTACCAAATAGCTGTGACTTTCAACGTGGCACCATCATAGGATGTCATCTTTCCAACAAGTCAGTTTGTCAAATTTCTGCCCTGCTAGTGCTGCCCTGTAAGTGCTGTTATTGTGAAGTGGAAAAATCTAGGAGCAACAACGGCTCAGCGGTTGTTGTGGTAGGCCAAACAAGCTCACAGAATGGGACCGCCGAGTGCTGAAGCGTAAAAAAAACTTTGTCCTTGGTTGCAACACTCACTACCAAGTTCCAAACTGCCTCTGGAAGCAACGTCAGCATAACTATTAGTCGCGAGCTGGATGAAATAGGTTTTCATGGCCGAGCAGCCGCAGACAAGCATAAGATCACAATGCGCAATGCCAAGCGTCAGCTGGAGTGGTGTAAAGCTCACCACCATTGGACTCTGGAGCAGTGGAAACATCCGACGGACGAATCTGGGTTTGGCAGATGCCAGGAGAATGCTACCTGCCCCAATGCATAGTGCCAACTGTAAAGTTCGGAGGAGGAGTGAAGGGAAATCTTAATCCTACTTCATAAAATTACATTCTAGATGATTCTGTGCTTCTAACTTTGTGGCAACAGTTTGAGGAAGGCCCTTTTCGACTTCAGCATGGCAATGCCCCCGTGCACAAAGCGAGATCCATACAGAAATGGTTTGTCGAGATGTGGAAGAACTTGACTGGCCTGCACAGAGCCCTAACCTTAACCCCATCAAACACCTTTGGGATGAATTGGAACGACCGACTGCGAGCCAGGCCGATTCGCCCAAGAAAGGTGCCCGACCTCACTAATGCTCTTGTGGCTGAATGGACGCAAGTCCCCACAGCAATGTTCCAACATCTAGTGGAAAGCCTTCCCAGAAGAGTGGAGGCTGTTATAGCAGCAAAGGGGGGACCAACTCCATATTAATTCCCAGGATTTTGGAATGAGATGTTGGACAAGCAGGTGTCAGTAGTACAAACTCAGATGTCAACCAGATGTTCTTACCACTTAATGTTACATGGTACTGTTAACAAACGTTAGGTTATTGAGTAAAGATAAATAAAGTTATCTGTAATCAAATCAAATATTATTAGTCTCACGCGCTGAATACAACAGGTGTAGTAGACCTTACAGTGAAATGCTTAGTTATGAGCCCCTAACCAACAATACGGATAAGAATAAGAAAGAAAAGTAACAAGTAAAGAGCAGCAGTAAAATAACAATAGCGAGACTATATACAGGGGGGTACCGGTACAGAGTCAATGTGCAGGTACAGAGTCAATGTGCAGCCCCGTCAATGAGAATGGGGGCGTGCTCGGTCCACTTTTTCCTGTAGTCCACAATCATCTCCTTTGTCTTGATCACATTGAGGGAGAGGTTGTTGTCCTGGCACCACACGGCCAGGTCTCTGACCTCCTCCCTATAGGCTGTCTCTTAGTTGTCGGTGATCAGGCCTACCACTGTTGTGTCATCGGCAAACTTAATGATGGTGTTGGAGTCATGCCTGGCCGTGCAGTCATGAGTGAACAGGGAGTACAGAAGGGGGCTGTGCACGCACCCCTGATGGTCCCCTGTGTTGAGGATCAGCGTGGCGGATGTGTTCTTACCTACCCTTACCACCTGGGGCGGCTCGTCAGGATGCCCAGGATCCAGTTGCAGAGTGAGGTGTTAAGTCCCAGGGTCCTTAGCTTATTGATGAGCTTTGAGGGCACTATGGAGTTGAATGCCAAGCTGTAGTCAATGAATAGAATTCTCACATAGGTGTTCCTTTTGTCCAGGTGGGAAAGGGCAGTATGGAGTGAAATAGAGACTGCATCATCTGTGAATCTGTTGGGGCGGTATGCAAATTGGAGTGGGTCTAGGGTTTCTGGGATAATGGTGATGATGTGAGCCATGACCAGCCTTTCAAAGCACTTCATGGCTACAGATGTGAGTGCTATGGGTTGCTAGTCATTTAGGCAGGTTACTTTAGTGTTCTTGGCCACAGGCACTATGGTGGTCTGCTTAAAATATCTTGGTATTACAGACTCGGACAGGGAGAGGTTGAACATGTCAGTGAAGACACTTGCCAGTTGGTCAGCGCATGCTCGGAGTACACGTCCTGGTAATCATTCCGGCCCTGCGGCCTTAAAGCTCTTACTCGCATCGGCTGCCGAGAGCGTGATCACACTGTCTTCCTCAAAGCAAGCATAGTTTAGCTCCTCTGATAGGCTCGTGTCACTGGGCAGCTCTTGGCTGTGCTTTGTAGTCTGTAATAGTTTGCAAGCCCTGCCACATCCGACGAGCGTCAGGGCCGGTGTAGTACGATTCGATCTTAGTCCTGTATTGATGCTTTTCCTGTTTGATGTGTTCTGCTTATCTAAAGTTATTGAGTTTTTACAAGTTATGATTATATAATATTTAAATCTAACATTTATTAAATAAGTTGTTCTTACTTGATTCTATTATGTTTTATGTATTTACTAAAGTAGTCAGACACAGATTTTTTTTGTAAACACCTCTTGATTTATCTGTGTTGTGCTGAAATTTTTGCAAGTTATGAATACTTAATAATTATGCCATGCGGCTCTGTTTTTAGAGGATTGTGGGTAATTCAAAATGTTTAGACTTTATGATACTTTTACACAATGTTGTATGCATGTTTGAAGAAAGAAGAGTATATTTCTAAAATAGTATTAAGCGGTTTGTTGTGCTATGAGGTGTAATTGATCATGATGAAAATATATCAATGTTTAATAATGAGACAAGCCATTCCCACCATCAACAATGTCCTTTAAAGCATTAAACACAAAGAGAATCTCACTGCCAATTGACTGCCATGTGACTGCCAATTGACTGCCATATGTGTCTACACACGTGATGTGGATAGATACTGTATGTGTCTACACACGTGATGTGGATAGATACTGTGTGTCTACACACGTGATGTGGATAGATACTGTATGTGTCTACACACGTGATGTGGATAGATACTGTATGTGTCTACACACGTGATGTGGATAGATACTGTATGTGTCTACACACGTGATGTGGATAGATACTGTATGTGTCTACACACGTGATGTGGATAGATACTGTATGTGTCTACACACGTGATGTGGATAGATACTGTATGTGTCTACACACGTGATGTGGATAGATACTGTATGAGTCTACACACGTGATGTGGATAGATATTGTATGTCTACACACGTGATGTGGATAGATATTGTATGTGTCTGCACACGTGATGTGGATAGATACTGTACGTGTCTACACACGTGATGTGGATAGATACTGTATGTGTCTACACACGTGATGTGGATAGATACTGTATGTGTCTACACACGTGATGTGGATAGATACTGTATGTGTCTGCACTTGTGATGTGGATAGATACTGTATGAGTCTACACATGTGATGTGGATAGATACTGTATGTGTCTACACACGTGATGTGGATAGATACTGTATGTGTCTACACACGTGATGTGGATAGATACTGTATGTGTCTACACACGTGATGTGGATAGATACTGTATGTGTCTACACACGTGATGTGGATTGATACTGTATGTGTCTACACACATGATGTGGTTAGATACTGTGTGTCTACACACGTGATGTGGATAGATACTGTATGAGTCTACACATGTGATGTGGATAGATACTGTATGTGTCTACACACGTGATGTGGATAGATACTGTATGTGTTTGCACACGTGATGTGGATAGATACTGTATGAGTCTGCAAACGTGTGTAATGGCTTGGTAGTCGTGGTGAAGGAATGAGGCACAGGAAGCAGCGAGCACAGGGTAGTGACGTATTTAATGTACACTCACACACAAAACAAATATTCCCAAACACTGGGGAGAAAACACACACGGCGTAAAACAGCGCCGACACGAACATGCGCGGAGCGGGTGGCGGAATATATCAGAATGTCATCGATATAGACAATCACGCCCTGCCCGTGCAGGTCTCTGAGAATCTCGTCAACAAAGGATTGAAAGACGGCTGGAGCATTCTTCAACCCATACGGCATGACGAGGTACTCATAATGGCCCGATGTGGTACTAAAGGCGGTTTTCCACTTGTCTCCCTTCTTGATACGCACCAGGTTATACGCGCTCCGGAGATCCAGTTTTGTGAAGAACTTTGCTCCGTGAAATGATTCCAACGCCGTAGCGATGAGAGGTAGTGGGTAACTAAACCCCACCGTGATAGCGTTTAGACCTCTGTAATCAATGCACGGACGCAAACCTCCCTCCTTTTTCTTCACAAAAAAGAAACTCGAGGAGGCGGGTGAGATGGAGGGCCGAATGTACCCCTGTCCCAGGGATTCCGTGACATATGTCTCCATAGCCGCCGTCTCCTCCTGTGACAAGGGGTACACGTGACTCTTGGGAAGTGCAGCGTTAACCTGGAGTTCTATCGCACAATCCCCCTGTCGATGAGGTGGTAATTTAGTCGCCCTCTTTTTACAGAAGGCGATCACCAAATCGGCGTATTCAGGGGGAATGCGCATGGTGGACACCTGGTCTGGACTCTCCACCGACGTGGCACCTATGGAAACTCCTAGACACCTCCCTGAACACTCCTCTGACCACCCCTGGAGAACCCCTTGTTTCCACGAAATACGGGGATTGTGACCAGCCAGCCAGGGGACCCCCAGCATCACCGGAAACGCAGGCGAATCAATAAGGAAAAAACTAATGCGTTCCTTATGATTCCCCTGTGTTACCATGTCCAGTGGCACCGTAGACTCCCTGACTAGCCCTGACCCTAATAGTTGGCTATCTAGGGAGTGCACGGGGAAGGGGGAATCTATAGGCACCCGCGGAATGCCCAGCTTAACTTGTTAGGGCTAGGGGGCAGTATTGACACGGCCGGATAAAAAACATACCCGATTTAATCTGGTTACTACTCCTGCCCAGTAACTAGAATATGCATATAATTATTGGCTTTGGATAGAAAACACCCTAAAGTTTCTAAAACTGTTTGAATGGTGTCTGTGAGTATAACAGAACTCATTTGGCAGGCAAAAACCTGAGAAGGTTTCATGCAGGAAGTGGCCTGTCTGACAAGGTGTTGTTGTTCTTGCTTCTGTTTATTGAAGAGTCAGGATCTTAGCTGTAACGTGACACTTCCTACGGCTCCAAAAGGCTCTCAGAGCCCGGGAAAAATCTGAACGATGACGAGGCAGCCTCTGGCTGAAACACATTATCGCCTTTGCCAAGTGGCCCATCAGAGGACAAATGGCTTAGGCTCATGCCCGAGTCAACCCAGTGATATATTTTCTTTCGGCTGTTTACCTAATTGCAGATTCCCGGCGGAATATTATCGCTTTTTTACGAGAAAAATGGCATAAAAATTGATTTTAAACAGCGGTTGACATGCTTCGAAGTACGGTAATGAAATATTTAGAAATCTTTTGTCACGAAATGCGCCGTGCGTGCGACCGTTATTTACCATTGGGATAGTGTCTAGAACGCACAAACAAAACGTCGCTGTTGGAACATAACTATGGATTATTTTGGACCAAACCTACATTTGTTATTGAAGTAGAAGTCCTGGGAGTGCATTCTGACGAAGAACAGGAAAGGTAATCAAACTTTTCTAATAGTAAACCTGACTTTGGTGAAGGCTAAACTTGGTGGGTGTCTAAATAGCTAGCCCTGTGATGCCGGGCTATCTACTTAGAATATTGCAAAATGTGCTTTCACCAAAAAGCTATTTTAAAATCGGACATATCGAGTGCATAGAGGAGTTCTGTATCTATAATTCTTAAAATAATTGTTATGCTTTTTGTGAACGTTTATCGTGAGTAATTTAGTAAATTGTTAGTAAATTCGCCGGAAGTTTGCGGGGGGTATGCTAGTTCTGAACGTCACATGCTAATGTAAAAAGCTGTTTTTTGATATAAATATGAACTTGATTGAACAAAACATGCATGTATTGTATAACATAATGTCCTAGGTGTGTCATCTGATGAAGATCATCAAAGGTTAGTGCTGCATTTAGCTGTCTTCTGGGTTTTTGTGACATTATATGCTAGCTTGAAAAATGGGTGTCTGATTATTTCTGGCTGGGTACTCTGCTGACATAATCTAATATTTTGCTTTCGTTGTAAAGCCTTTTTGAAATCGGACAGTGTGGTTAGATTAACGAGAGTCTTGTCTTTAAATAGCTGTAAAATAGTCATATGTTTGAGAAATTGAAGTAATAGCATTTCAAAGGTATTTGAAAATCGCGCCACAGGATTCAACTGGCTGTTACGTAGGTGGGACGAATTCGTCCCGCCGGTCCTAGAGAGGTTAATGGCAAGTCCACGATCCATAAAGTTCCCAGCTGCGCCTGAATCGACTAGCACCCTATGCTGGGAAGAGGGGGAAAATTTAGAAAACAAAACAGGTAAGAACACGTGACCAACAGGGGGTTCTGGGTGAATCTGGTGCTGACTCACCTGGGGTGACCGAGAAGCGTTCTGCCTGCCCTCTCGACTCCCAGACTGGCTCCTCCAGCACCGGTCGGCCGTGTGTCCTCTCCAACCACAGCTGGTGCAGGAGGAGCCACCTCCTCCGGTGCCCCTTGACACGGCCCCCCCTACCTCCATAGGGGTAGGGGCGGGGGTGCACGGAGGTGGAACGGGCAGGACCCTCTCCGAACGCCCGCGGGTAGCCAGCAGATTGTCCAGAATAATGGACATGTCGATGAGCTCGTCCAGGGATAGAGCGACGTCTCGACAGGCCAGCTCCCTGCGGACGTCCGCCCGGAGACTGCATCTGTAGTGGTCTATAAGGGCCATGTCGTTCCACCCCGCCCCAGCAGCCAAGGTCCTGAACTCCAACGCGAAGTCCTGAGCGCTCCTCATCTCCTGCCTGAGGTGGAACAGCCGTTCACCCGCCGCTCTTCCTTCCGGAGGGTGGTCCTACACGGCCCGAAAGCGGCGGGTGAACTCTGGATAGTGGTCCCTCGCCGAGTCTGGGCCATTCCAGACCGCATTAGCCCACTCCAGAGCTCGGCCCGTCAGGCAGGAAACGAGGGCACTCACGCTCTCCTCTCCCGAGGGAACAGGTCTGACGGTGGCCAGGTACAGCTCGAGCTGGAGCAGAAATCCCTGGTACCCAGCCGCCGCCCCATCATACTCCCTCGGGAGCGCCAAACGAAGCGTGCCAGAGCCAGACGTAGTGGGAGGAGGAGGTGGCTGCATCGGAGGAGCCGGAGGTGGAGAGAGGAGACCACTTCTCTCCAATCGGTCCATCCTCTCCATCATCTGATCCATCGCAGATCCGATGCGGTGGACGACCGTAGTGTGGTGGAGTACGCGTTCCTCCATCGAGGGAAGAGGGGTGGCCGCTGCTCCTGCTGATTCCATGCCTTTTCGTGGTGCGGGATTCTGTAATGGCTTGGTAGTCGTGGTGAAGGAATGAGGCACAGGAAGCAGCGAGCACAGGGTAGTGGCGTATTTAATGTAGACTCACTACTGAAAGAAAATATTCCCAAACACTGGGGAGAAAACACACACAGCGTAAAACAGCGCCGACACGAACATGAGCCACCACTAACGAAATAATCCCGCACAACATGGAAGCGGACCAGCTAAATTAAATAGCCCCACTAATTACCCAAACTAAACACAGGTGCACAAAACCAAAAAAAAAGGGAAAACCAAAAAAGGGAATCAGTGGTAGCTAATAGGCCGGTGACGACGACCGCCGAGCGCCACCCGAGCAGGAGGGGGCGCAACCGTCGGTGGGAATCGTGACAACGTGATGTGGATATTTAGTGTCATGGACTTTTCTTCCATTCTCCCTCGCTGCACTCCCCTCCTCTCCCTCTACCCCTTTCCTCCATGCCCTCCTCTAGTCTCTACATCCTCAAAGGCCAGTATGGTTTGTATCAGTCCCAGCTGTCCCAGCCGTCCCCCTAGGCCCTCCAGTGTTGTATTGTTGTGGGATGACAGCACCGCCACCCCAGCCGCAGTACTTCTCAGAAGGAGCTACAAAAACTATATGACATCAGAATTCCAGAGCTCCTCCCCTGGCATCTGTCTGGCACCTGTTAGCATGGTTCCCTGTTTTGTCATGACACCATCATGCAAACAGGGGAATAGAATGGTCTGATTATGATAGAACTCGTGGAAAGTTTTATTCTATTCAGTTGGGGCACGGTTGCTCCATGCACACACAGACACACTCACACTCACACACACACACACACACACACACACACACACACACACACACACACACACACACACACACACACACACACACACAGTGTGTTGTTGGGTTCCGTAGATTGTATTAATCATGTGGAGAAAGACTTTGACACATCCAGCACATCCTGAACCACTTGTGGATTGATACTGTATGTGTCTACACACGTGATGTGGATAGATACTGTATGTGTCTACACACGTGATGTGGATAGATACTGCATGTGTCTTCACACGTGATGTGGATAGATACTGTATGAGTCTACACACGTGATGTGTATAGATACTGTATGAGTCTACACACGTGATGTGGATAGATAATGTATGTGTCTACACACGTGATGTGGATAGATACTGTATGTGTCTACACACGTGATGTGGATAGATACTGTATGAGTCTACACACGTGATGTGTATAGATACTGTATGTGTCTACACACGTGATGTGGATAGATACTGTATGTGTCTACACACGTGATGTGGATAGATACTGTGTGTCTACACACGTGATGTGGATAGATACTGTATGTGTCTACACACGTGATGTGGATAGATGCTGAATGTGTCTACACACGTGATGTGGATAGATACTGTGTGTCTACACACGTGATGTGGATAGATACTGTATGTGTCTACACACGTGATGTGGATAGATACTGTGTCTACACACGTGATGTGGATAGATACTGTATGTGTCTACACACGTGATGTGGATAGATAATGTATGTGTCTACACACGTGATGTGGATAGATACTGTATGTGTCTACACACGTGATGTGGATAGATACTGTATGTGTCTACACACGTGATGTGGATAGATACTGTATGAGTCTACACACGTGATGTGGATAGATAATGTATGTGTCTACACACGTGATGTGGATAGATACTGTGTGTCTACACACGTGATGTGGATAGATACTGTATGAGTCTACACACATGATGTGGTTAGATACTGTGTGTCTACACACGTGATGTGGATAGATACTGTGTGTCTACACACGTGATGTGGATAGATACTGTATGAGTCTACACACATGATGTGGTTAGATACTGTGTGTCTACACACGTGATGTGGATAGATACTGTATGAGTCTACACACGTGATGTGGATAGATACTGTATGAGTCTACACACGTGATGTGGATAGATATTGTATGTCTACACACGTGATGTGGATAGATATTGTATGTGTCTACACACGTGATGTGGATAGATACTGTATGAGTCTATACACGTGATGTGGATAGATACTGTATGTGTTTGCACACGTGATGTGGATAGATACTGTATGTGTCTACACACGTGATGTGGATAGATACTGTATGTGTCTACACATGTGATGTGGATAGATACTGTATGTGTCTACACACGTGATGTGGATAGATACTGTGTGTCTACACACGTGATGTGGATAGATACTGTATGAGTCTACACACATGATGTGGTTAGATACTGTGTGTCTACACACGTGATGTGGATAGATACTGTGTGTCTACACACGTGATGTGGATAGATACTGTATGAGTCTACACACATGATGTGGTTAGATACTGTGTGTCTACACACGTGATGTGGATAGATACTGTATGAGTCTACACACGTGATGTGGATAGATACTGTATGAGTCTACACACGTGATGTGGATAGATATTGTATGTCTACACACGTGATGTGGATAGATATTGTATGTGTCTACACACGTGATGTGGATAGATACTGTATGAGTCTATACACGTGATGTGGATAGATACTGTATGTGTTTGCACACGTGATGTGGATAGATACTGTATGTGTCTACACACGTGATGTGGATAGATACTGTATGTGTCTACACACGTGATGTGGATAGATACTGTATGTGTCTACACATGTGATGTGGATAGATACTGTATGTGTCTGCACACAGTCTTGCTCCCGTCCCTCTCCTTGCTCCAACCTGGGCTTCAGGTTCTGCACACATTGATAACAGTCACGCCTATCGCTCCACAACAGCTGTGGCAGAGCAAGGGAAACAACTACTTCAAGGTCTCAGAGTTAGATACGTCACCGATTGAAACACTACTAGCTCACACCACTATCTCGCTAGCCATTTCACACCGGTTACACGTGCACGCATAAAAGCACATAGGCACACACACACATACAAGCACACACAATACAAGCACACACACACACACACACACACACACACAGAGAAATGTATCTGCAGATAACATCTCTCTCTAGTCTAGTCTAAGTGCCTCAGACCCCAGGGGATTAGCGTTGGCTTAAATGAGGATGGCTCATTCTTTGTTGACTCTGGTTAAGTAGGGCCCGTAACACATCTCATCACCTCTCCCTGCCTAAGGACAAACTGACTCAACTCTGTAGTACAACAGAGTGTCAAGTGTACTTAAATGTCTCTGTTAATGAACAATACAGACAGTCAGTCTGAAAGCAAATGTACAGTCTAACTGAAGGACAAAACAGGCCGTGCTGACTAACGGATAAAAGCAGCGGGTTGCAGTCTTATCACGCCTGGCCAGAATATCAACCGCCATTTTCTGTTAACTTCCCTACGATTCTACATGTTGGATCTGGAAATGAGTATTTCTCTCTGCCACATGGCAACATGTGTAGAATATCATGAGATTAGCTATAAAACAGCACATTTTTCTCTCTGCCCCATGGCAAAATCTGTAGAATTGCAGGAAATTAGCTTTAAAACTGCACTTTTTTATCTCTGCCCCCAAGATAAAAAGTTCTGTCTGCGCGTTTTATCTACTGTAACTAGTATGTGATCAAAGTACAACACAGCCGATTCCTTAAGTGAAGCAAAACACATTCAACAGAATCCTCTCTCAGTGTTTTGAATAACGCAAGCAATATCTCTCTCTTTCATTCACAACTCGAAGCCACTCAAAGAAATCAATTAAAAACTTAGCACAGAGACTAAACTAATCTTTCAGAATTGCAGCTTCTCTCCTCGGATGGTTCAGAGTGCAAAGGTGAACTAAAGCTGTTTATTAGACGACAGTGTTTGCTCACATCGCTGTTGGCTTGGGTGCCATCTAACCAATTAGAGCACAAATACATGGAGTAATTGAATTAGAGCTGAATGCCTGTACGCCGACGCTTGTTTAATTAGATGTGATCCTCATTCAGTTGGTTAGTGGAGCTGGGCTGGAGAAGTAAGACCGTAAAACCAGGGTCAGTGAGGATCATTTGTACTTCCATGGGATTCAGAATGGCTTGGAATCCATCCTGAATGGAACCCTATTTCCTATATGATGCACTACTACTAACCTATGGGCCCTCGTCAAAAGTAGTGCACTATAAAGGAAATAGAGTTCCTTTACGGAATCCGATGGAAGTACAAATAATCCTCACTAACACTATCAGTACAGAGAGGGAGAGTGGAAATGGAGAGAGGGAGGAACAGAGGGGTGGGGAGAGAAAGAAAGAGAGAGGCTCCCATGGAAGTACAAATGAGAGAGAGAGAAAAGGATGAGCGGGAGTGATAGTGTTGGAGGGGGAGAGAGTGTGGAAGGGGAAGTGGAGCATAGGACAATGGAGAGAGAGAAATACATCTAGACAGTTTGAAGGATGTGAAGAGGGATAAATGGAGAGAAAGAGAGAAAAGTGACAGAGAACAGATGAGGAAGAAAGAGTAGGAATCGGATGGAGATGGGCTTATTGACTATTATGCAGAGCATGTTCAGAATGCCCCTTGGCCACCTTGCTGTGACGTTGGCATTTAGGTGGCAGACTGGGCAGAAGGAGGGAGAGACAGGGAGAGAAAGAGAGAGAGAGCAGACCCCCTAACACGCCCTCACCACCTGCTCTGCTCTGCAATCCTAAAGCGCTTAAAAGGGCAAACTAGGATTCAAAAACATAAAAGCGGTCACCCTGCCGCTTGTTTTGGTAAACAGCTTGTTTTGGTAAACAGCTTGTTTTGGTAAACAGCTGAGGGATATTGCTGGTGAAAACAAGATTATATTTTGAGTTATGAGGCATTTATACAATTAATATTATATAAGAATCAATGGCTATATGTCATTACTTAAAAAGTGTCAAAATGGACGTACTAATGGTTGTTTATTTTTTTAAACAGCCTGAAGTCCAACCAGTCTTACTCAATAGACTCTAGTAAATTTCCTTTTGGACAATTCCATATTCATGATCACACACCGTTTAAATGTAGCACATCTAGTGACTTCAGGTGCAGGGCACAAAAGGTAGTGAGATAGATACCCCCTGTTGAAAGCTCCTGCAGGTTATTACATATGTAGTCGTTCTTCAACTCACACACACAAAACTCGTACACACGCACATGCGCGCAACACACACTAAACACTCAGTTTATATGCATTCATACTTCAACACACCCACATTGACACACACACCTATACCGTCCATAACAGAGGCTACATTCAGCCGTGAGAACGAAGGCCAGGAGGAACACACTGTCTGTCAGACCTGCAGCACTAACGCTAATTAAGTGTCTGCTGCCGCTTGTTAATTACAACATCAGTAATAGACAGAGGTGTTGCTTCGTTCACTTCATTAACAGTGTAACAAGCGTGAGCATTTAAAGACCATTTATGCTTGATCTGGAAATGTGGTCCGGAGTCTCTGGAAGGAGCGTGTGGAGCATCCGGAGGCTTACCAGCTCCATACCGCATCGCTGTGCGCCTCCCAAATTGTTTAACAATGCGGAGAGCTCCATATAGCTTCGTATAGCTCCGCATTGACATGATTGGTTGACGGTAGGCGGGGGCGGGAGGTCCTGTATAAACACAAACTCACTTCCTTGACAACTTCCTTCACAACAGCTCTGCTCAGCGAAGCACAATAAGTATGAATGCTCTAGCTTCTGCTGAGGACGCATCGCAGTAAATGCTGTACGCCCACTGCAGATGTCCGAATGACCATGCAGAGCCTTTTAGTCAGTGCACTCCAAAGAGACAGAGAGAGAGAGATTTGGCACTTGCTTTGGCATTGTTAACATATGTTTCCCATGCCATTAAAGCCCCTTGAATTTAATTGAAGTGAGAGAGAGATTGAGAGAGGAAGGGGTAGAAAGAGGGAGGGAGAGAGAGAGAGCCGTGATTACTTCCAGCAGCTCCCTCCCGCTGAGCCACACACACACACACACACACACACACACACACACACACACACACACACACACACACACACACACACACACACACACACACACACACACAAACAACTTGGTCTGACAGTAGCACAGCACCAAAGACCACTGCAAGTTTAATCGTTAACATAAGATGCATTTTGCTCACTCGCACCACAGATATAGATACTGTAGAAGGGATTCAATCTGACTGGGTCCAGGAAAGGGGGGGAGTCAGTGTCATAACTGTGCAATGTAATCTACTTTAATATACTGAACAAAAATATAAACGCAACATATAAAGTGTTGGTCCCATGTTTTAATTAACTGAAATAAAATATCCCAGAAATGTTCCATATGCACAAAAAGCGTATTTCTCTCAAATGTTGTGCACAAATGTATTTACATCCCTGTTAGTGAGCATTTCTCCTTCGCCAAGATAATCCATCCACCTGACAGGTGTGGCAAATCAAGAAGATGATTAAACAGCATCATTACACAGTTGCACCTTGGTGGGGACAATAGAAACCCACTCTAAAACATTAATTTCTCTACCATACCATACGACGTCGTTTTAGAGAATTTGGCTGTATGTCCAACCAGCTTCACAGCCATAGACCACGTGTAACAACGCCAGCCCAGGACCTCCACATCCGGCTTCTTCATCTGCGGGATTGTCTGAGACCAGCCACCCGGACAGCTGAGGAAACTGTGGGTTTGCACAACAGAATAATTTCTGCACAAACTGTCAGAAACCGTCTCAGGGAAGTTAATCTGCGTGCTCGTTGTCTTCACCAGGGTCTTGACCTGACTCCAGTTCGGCATTGTAAACCCACTTCAGTGGGCAAATGCTCCCTCACCTTCAATGGCCACTGGCACGCTGGAGAAGTGTGGTCTTCACGGATGAATCCTGGTTTCAACTGTACCGGGCAGATGGCAGATAGCGAGCGGGTTGTTGATGTCAATGTTGTGAACCGTGTGCCCCATGGTGGCAGTGGGGCTATGGTATGAGGGAGGCATAAACTATGGACAATTGCATTTTATCAATGGCAATTTGAATGCACAGAGATACCGTGATGAGATCCTAAGGCCCATTGTCGTGCTATTCATCCGCTGCCATCACCTAATGTTTCAGCATGATAATGCACGGCCCCATGTCGCAAGGATTTGTACACAATTCCTGGAAGCTGAAAATGTCCCAGTTCTTACATGGCCTGCATACTCACCAGACATGGCACCCATTGAGCATGTTTTGTATGTTCTGGATCAAAGTGTATGACAGCATGTTCCAGTTCCAGCCAATATCCAGCAACTTCACACAGCCATTGAAGAGTGGGACAACATTCCACAGGCCACAACCAACAGCCTATCACCTGCATAAGGCAAATGGTGGTCACACCAGATACTGACTGGTTTTCCGATCCACGCCCCTACTTTTTTTAAAGGTATCTGTGACCAACAGATGCATGTCTGTATTTCCAGTCATGTGAAATCTATAGATTAGGGCCTAATGAGTTTATTTCAGTTGACTGATTTCCTTTGAAATTGTTGCATGTTGCGTTTATATTTTTGTTCAGTGTATATTCAAATATGCGGAAATTGGGTATTTCAAAGATGTTGTCATGTATATTCACCATAGTTACTGCATTGTGGATACCAGATGATACTGGATGATACTGTGATACAGGATGATACTGTGATACACTGGATGATACTGTGATACTGAATGATACTGGATGATATTGTGATACTGGATGATACTGGATGATATTGTGATACTGGATGATACTATGATACTGGATGATATTGTGATACTGGATGATATTGTGATACTGGATGATACTGGATGATATTGTGATACTGGATGATACTGGATGATATTGTGATACTGGATGATACTGTGATACAGGATTATACTGGATGATACAGGTATGATAATGGATGATACTGGATGATACATACTGAGATACTGTGATACTGGATGATACTAGATGACACTGTGATACTGGACGATACTTGATGATACTGTGATACTGGAAGATACTGTGATATTGGATGATACTGGATGATACTGTGATACTGGATGATGCTGTGATATTGGATGATACTGGATGATACTGTGATACTGGATGATGCTGTGATACTGGATGATACTGGATGATACTGTGATACTGGAAGATACTGTGATACTGGATGATGCTGTCATACAAGATGATACTGGATGATACTGTGATACAGGATTATACATGATGATACTGGATGATACTGTGATACAGGATTATACAGATATGATGATTCATGATACTGAATGATATTGAGATGCTGTGATACTGGATGATACTGGATGATACTGTGATACAGGATTATACAGAATGATACTGGATGATACTGTGATACAGGATGATACAGATATGATGATTCATGATACTGAATGATATTGAGATGCTGTGATACTGGATGATACTGGATAATACTGTGATAAAGGATGATACTGGATGATACTGCGATACTGGATGATACAGAATAATATTGGATGATACTGTGATACAGGATGATACTGGATGATACAGGATGATACTGTGAAACTGGATGATACTTAATGATATAGGATGATACTGGATGATACAGGATGATACTGTGATACTTAATGATACAGAATGATACTGGGATACTGTGATAGAGGATGATACTGTGATACAGGATGAGACTGTGATACAGGATGAGACTGTGATACAGGATGATACTGTAATAATGGATGATAATGTGATAGAGGATGATACTGTGATACAGGGTGATACAGGATGACACTGTGATAGAGGATTATACTGTGATATAGTTATGTAATGAATTGTTATCTCAAAATATATTTCCCTCTATAATTGTCTATATTGTTGTGTTTGCCTTTTGAATAACATATGAAGGCATTACTCAGACATTTGAGTGTCGTGCAAAAGGTGATAAATAATGTTAGATCTATTTCTGTGGTATGACTGGCTTTGGGGTAAGCACTTCCCTCCACTGCTAGTGACTAGTCATATGATACATGCATAATTAAACGTCATTACGAAATGCTAATGTCATGTAGCATCATGCTTTCTATCATTAATGAAGACTAGCTGCTAGCGATAGCATACTCTAGAGCAGCACACATAGGAAAATCATGTTAAGTGGGAGTGACTCAAGCCAGATATACCAATAATTTGCATCAATATAAATATATTTTCATAAATGAATGATGAGAAAACAAGCAAAACACTTGAAATGCTTTTTAGCACATTTGCTGAAGCCTTTATGCTGTTCTTAATCTGTATTTAACATTTGGTTCTTTGTTTTGTTTCATTGCTTTTTCAAATGAACAGGTTTAAACTTTGCTTAGGGATGAATCCTAACTTGAGAAATGCATGCAACTCCTGACTCTTATGTAAATCAGGCATTCGTGTCAATGAGGAATGTGTTACTGACAAATGTGTTACTTGCACATACAGGTAACTGACAAAATAAAGGAAACACCAACTTAAACAGCTTCAAGGTGCCTTGGCATAGATTCAAAGTGTCTGGAATTCTATTGGAGAGATGCGACACCATTCTTCCCACAGGGCAAAAACTGGTTGAATCAATGTTGTTTCCACATCATTTCAACTAAGAAATTCAATGCGATGACGTTGAATCAATGTGGAAAACTGATTGAATTTGCAAAAAGTAATCAACGTAAGGGAATTTAATAATTTTTACACCCAACATTGAACCGAAATCCAATGACATTTTGGTTTATTTCCTGTTCAATTCACGTTAGTTGACAACTCAACCAAATTCAAATCAAAACTGGACGTTGAGCTGACGTCTGTGCCCAGTGGGTTGTTCAATTGGGTTGAGATCTGGTGACTGAGACACACCCTTTAAACCCTATATGCCATTTGAGAAACTTATTTTAAAGTCACTGAGATGTCTTCTTCTAGCCAGGGTAGCCAAAATAATGATCAACTGGGCATTTTATACATGACCCTAAGTATGATGGGATGTTAATTGCTTAATTAACTTAGGAACAACACCTATGTCGAAGTATCTGCTTTCAAT
Organism: Salmo trutta; assembly: GCF_901001165.1. Taxonomy (NCBI): domain Eukaryota; kingdom Metazoa; phylum Chordata; class Actinopteri; order Salmoniformes; family Salmonidae; genus Salmo; species Salmo trutta. The sequence goes on along the minus strand of NC_042968.1, from coordinate 34,864,221 downwards.
ATACTTTGTATCCCTCATTTACTCAAGGGTTTGCTTTATTTTCGAAGGTTTTGTTACGCTGTGCACTAAGGAATAGGACTCTGTATGTAACAGGGTCAGCTAAGGTAACATGTCTCCAATGGGCCTGGTGCATTAACTCTGTATCTGTACCTCATTACCGGAACATCCTAATCAGATACACACCCACCAGAGAGAGAGAGAGAGAGATACGGGGAGAGAGAGAGGGGGATGAGAGTGAGAGAAGTGAAGAAAATGGAGGAGATCATTCGGAGAGAGAGCAAGAGAGAGAGAGAAAGAGAGAGGGGGATGAAAGGAGTGAGGGCAGAGAAAGAGAGGGGGAGAGGGGGGAGGGAGTGAGTGAGGGCAGAGAGAGAGAGAGAGAGAGAAGAGAAAGAGAGAGCGAGAGCGGGAAAGAGAGAGAGAGAGAGAGAGAGAGAGAGGGAAGAGAAAGAGAGAGAATGGAGGAGAAGATCAGAGAGAGAGAGAGAGAGAGAGAGAGGAGTCTTCCATGCCCTGAAACAGCTGCTGGGTCTGATCTCTCAGTGGTTGGGGCATGGCAGCTGTCAGAGATAGTTAGGGGTGAGGAGAAGCAGGAGGAGAGAGGAGGGATGAGGAGAGAGAGAGGAAGGCAGGTTGGTTAGAGGGAGAAGTCTGATCAGGGATGACACTGAGGGAGAATCAGGCTCATATTCATCCAAGGCCCCTAGGGGAAGTATCCTGACTCGAGATCCACATGCTTAACTCGAACTTCTGTGGCAATCTCTCACTGACATCAATATGATTTATGTTAAAATCTGAGGTACTGTATGTGCATAGATTTTGGGGTTCAGCCTTTTGCCAATATAGAGGGTGATGAATATCGAAGGGTGTCGTAGTCAAGCTTTGCCTTTAAACATAGAGGACATAGTGGAGATAAAAGCAGTTTGATACGAGGCGAAGACCTATATGTTTTTCATCCACAGACTTCCGTTAAAGCTTTCGCTGCCGCACCAGATGGTTTCCAGCTTTTCAGGGGATTTCTGCCTCGGAAATGTATTGCTTCTAAATCTGACTATTGGAAAGTCAATATTTCGTTTGGCTAAATAGTCAGCCCCACAGCGGAATGACATGACCTCTGTTTGGTTCCTTAGAGCGCCCTTTACAAATAACATTCTGCATCCCAAATTACACCCTATTCCCTACGTAGTGCACTACACCAGGGCCCATAGGGTGCTGATCAAAAGTAGTCCACTATATAGGGAATAGGGTGCCATTTGGGATACACCCCGTATTTCCTGATAAATACTCTCAGACTGATCTGTGTGTGGATTTGAATAGGAGCCAAATAGTGTGATTGTAATAGTTGTTTTGATGTTATGTTAATGTAACGGCTGTCGTCTGAAGAAGTGGACCAAGGTGCAGCGGAGTTAGTGTTCATTATTAGAATTTAATATAAACAACATGAACACTATACAAAACAAGAAAAGAGTAAACCGACAGCAAACAGTCCTGTCTGGTACAAAACACTGACAGAAACAATTACCCACAAAACCCAAAGGAAAAACATGCTCCTTATGTGTGACTCCCAATCAGCAGCAACGAGCTTCAGCTGTGCCTGATTGGGAGCCACACACACGGCCCAAAACAAAGAAATACCAAAACATAGAAAAAGGAACATAGAACGCCCACCCAATGTAACACCCTGGCCTAACCAAAATAAAGAACAAAAACCCCTCTCTATGGCCTGGGCGTTACAGTTAATGTCAGGGTAACGTTGGAAATATCCCATTTTTAACTGAGTTAATGGTGATATATGAAGGTAACTACTTCTGTTGCTATTAGTGAAAAAACAAAATTCTGGGTAATTATTGTGCCATATGCCAAATAGCAACAGTTTTTCCGAAAAACTGCTTTGAGATACTGGGGAACCGGTAGAAGATTAGTGAAGGGGTCAAAAAGTCATGCCTCTGAAAAATGTGATTCTGCATCAAATTTACTCATGCATAAACCATGATATCTATAAGATCAAAAGGACTATTAGATGATCAACATGAAAAGGGGAGACACGTCTCACAGGGTTCGTTCACAGAGCAGCACTCACAATGTAGAGCTTGCTAGTAATTGGTCCGTTAAGGCAGGCAAGCTCAATCAAGCCCAGATAAAGTATTTGAAGTGATTTTTTAAAGATCACTTATATTGGTAAATTGCGCACAAGGTCCAACCAAAATTTGACTTCCGCTTTTAATAACCCAACCCCTCAGAAAGATGGGTGTAATCCCATGATTCATTTTTTTTACCTTTATTTAACTAGGCAAGTCAGTTAAGAACAAATTCGTATTTACAATGACGGCCTACACCGGCCAAACCCAGACGACGCTGGGCAAATTGTGCGCCAGCCTATGGGACTCCCAATCACGGACGGTTGTGATACCGCCTGGATTCGAACCAGGGTGTCTGTAGTGACACCTCAAGCACTGAGATGAAGTGTCTTAGACTGCTGCACCAGTCATGGACACCGTTATTATTTCTATTTATATTAACCCTATCCCAAAGTCTTATCCTTACCTTAGTCATTCAGGAATGAGTGCCTTAACTTAACCCTTACTTTTACATTTAGAGAAATGGATTGATACAGATATAACAAAAACTCTTTGAAATATGATGTTTGAGAATGTGGCTGAACGTCTATTTCTGCAGTGAGACAGTGAGAGCTTGTTGCTTACATTGTTGCTTACTTCAGTGATGTAGTGTTAAAAATGTGGATAACCCTGAGCCACGATCAAATATGTGTAATATATGTCTAAATCGCTATTCACAAAATAAAAAGGTGTGTGCATGTGTTTATGTGCCACTTCATCACTGCTCTTCATCTCACAGTCAAATGACATCGCAGAGGGATTATGGTAATGTTAAACGTACTACTACCACCAGGTAGACTCCTCTCACAGGGATACGGTGTCCATATTAGGACACCCTCGGTTTTCAGGAAAAGAGGTGTATGCGAAGTATTTGGTTAAAAAGGACACTGTGTAAACAGGCTATACTTTTTGTGTTCAATTGAATTCAGACTGCTTTCACCATCTTGCCTTAGAAATCTAGCCTCATTTAGAATTAAATGTGACACCGTTTTTTTCCTTTCTTTGAGATTTTGAATCCCCCTGTTCATGTTCAATGAGTGTGTTTTCCCTTTATTTTATTTATGGTTGTATTATTTCAACTGGTGCAATTTTTCTGAACCAAATGAGACAAATTACAGATTACAACATAACTGACTCTGTTGATGAATGGAGTGTTTGAATATGCACATCTAAAGCCCAAACAGGCTAACAACTCATTAGCAGTGATTTCCCCACCAGGGCATACTGTACATTTCAGGGAGCAAAATCCAAGAGACCCAGACGAGATCCTTTGAGATCCTGATAAAGACCTAAATTCCCAGCCTCTATAGAGATCCAAACCTTGACCAAGACATAGTAATCATTTTCTCTACAGACCTTCTATAGAGTATTTGGAATGCCAGTAAGCATTCCAGATACATTGTGATGTCACGTGGTCCATGTAACTTGGTTTGTGCTTAGGGCAGAATTCATTCACGACAACATTGCATTAGTCCTGGGCTCGTTGTCTCTCAGGATGAACTCTCAACACTGGTTCTGGTTTTTCATGCAGTCGTATTAAATCTCACTGTGACAACAGGAGTTAGTGTGATGAAGTTCTTACCCCTGAGTCTGAACTGTGTCTTTAAAGGAAACACTGACGCTCCAAACCGCATTATTGTGTGAAGGCCGAATTCAATTACATGCTCAGTTTTGACTGTCTGCGTCAAATAGAGGCTGATATGTACAACTGATGATCAATGTCTTTATTTGAACTAATGGCTGTGTCGCTTCCTCAGCTGGTTATTAACATCAGAAGACCTGAACTCTCCTGCCAGAAAGGACTTTCCAGTAGCACTATAACACAATACAGTATTTATTAACGGGATGTATTCATAACTATAAACAATGGATTTAAACAGGCTTATATTTTGGGGTCTGATGGCAGATACTTGAACTAAGCTCATTGTCCATTCATAGGATATGCTTTTCAAGAATCAATGCTTATATATTGTTACTGTAAAACAACGAAAATGGATGTACCAATCCCAGACCACCCCTTAACTTTACCTGCCTGTCACTCAGTCATTGATGTGTTTCTATGGTTATGTCATCTGTGTGATATATTGTACTGTCAAAGCTTTCACTCTCTCACTCTCCACAATCCTGCAAAATGTGTTTTGTGCACGGCAAACCTTTTGTGTCCATACATGCATCCGTACATTGAAATGTCAAAATGTCAATATGTCAATGTCTGTCTGTCTGTCTGTCTGTGTGTGTGTGTGTGTGTGTGTGTTTCTTAACTACCACTTCATGCACTATCAAGTGATCAGTAAAGTGCAAGTTTCCAGTCCATTAGTCCCTCTCCACAAGCTTTTATGGTCCTGCCCATCCCCTCTCTCTCTCTCTCTCTCCCTCTGGCTCTCTGTCTCTATCGCTCTCTCTAATTCTCTATCTCTCTCTCGCTCTCTCGCTCTCTCGCTCTCTCTGGCTCTCTGTCTCTATCTCTCTCTATCTCTCTCCTACTCTCTCCATCGCTCTCTCTCTATATATATATATATCTCTCTCTCTCTCTCTCTCTCTCGCTCTCTCTCTCTCTCTCTTTATCTCTCTCTCGCTCTCTCTTTCTGTCTATCTCAAAGCTTTCACTCTCTCACTCGCCACAATCCTGCAAAATGTGTTTTGTGCACGGCAAACCTTTTGTGTCCATAAATGCATCAGTACATTCAAATGTCAATAGTCTGTCTGTCTGTCTGTCTGTCTGTCTGTCTGTCTGTCTGTCTGTCTGTCTGTGTGTTTCTTAACTACCACTTCATGCACTATCAAGTGATCAGTAAAGTGCAAGTTTCCAGTCCATTAGTCCCTCTCCACAAGCTTGTATGGTCCTGCCCATCCCCTCTCTCTCTATCTATCTATCTCCCTCTCTCTCTATCTATCTATCTCCCTCTCTATCTATCTATCTCTCTCTCTCTCTTTCCCTTTCTCTCTCACTCTCTCTTTCTCTCACGTGCTCTCTCTTGCGCGCTCTCTCTCTCTTGCTCTCTCTCTCTTTCTATATCTCTCTCTCTTTCTCTCTCAATTCAATTCAATTGACTTTGACGTGGCAAGTTCATTATTGCTTACATTGTGTCACGATCTTCACCTTCATCTGAAGATATCTCGAAATCACTGTCAGACCAATACGCAGCGGGTTGCGTGCTCCACATCGTTTTATTAAAATATGATGTACACGAAAAAACAATAAACACGACAGATGACAGTTTCACAGGCTGAACAGACAGCAATGCAAAAGATAACTACCCACAACCTACCAAACAAACACCCCTATATAGGACTCTCAATCAGAGGCAACTAGAAACACCTGCCTCCAATTGAGTCCAGCACCCAAACCTAAACATAGAAAACCTAAACTAGACAGAATGCAGAAATACAACCTAGAACATACTAACCTAGAACATACACCCAAAAACCCAGGAACAACTAAATCAAACACCCCTCTACAACACACACAAAACCACCACCATACAAAACAAACATCCCTCTGCCATGTCCTGACCAAAATACTAAACAACTACTCCCTCTGCTGGTCAGTACCCCCCCTAAAGGTGCATACCCCGAATGCACCTAAAAAGAAAACACAAAATTCCCCAATACCCCAACAAAACAAAAATAAATACCCCCTAAACAATAAGGGAGGGAAGGGAGGGTGGCTGCCATCAACGACAGCACTGTGCTACACCCCCCCTCCCTAACCCACCTATATTGGAGGCGGCTCAGGTGTGGGACGTGGACCCCGCTCCACCCTCGGCGTCGCCCACTTTGGTGGCGCCCCTGGCCGCGTCGGAGGACTGGTGGGCGACCCTGACTGCGCCCGGCTGGCGAGCCATTCCTGCTGCGCCCGGCTGGCAGGCGACCCTGGCTGCGCCTGGCTGGCGGGCTTCCCTGGCTGCGCCCGGCTGGCGGGCGTCCCTGGCTGCGCTCGCCTGGCTGATGACCCTGGTGGCTCCGGCCTGGCTGATGACCCTGGCGGCTCTGGCCTGGCGGGCGGCTCCAGGCTCCAGGCTGACGGGCGGCTCTGGCGGCTCCAGGCTGGCGGGCGGCTCTGGCGGCTCCAGGCTGGCGGGCGGCTCTAGGCTCCAGGCTGGCGGGCGTGCTGCCGTAGCGGCTCCAGACTGGCGGGCGGCTCTGTAGGCTCCAGACTGGCGAGGCTGGGCTGACGCACTAGAAGCCTGGTGTGTGGGGCTGGTACTGGATGTGCCAGCCTGGAGACACGCACCTCAAGGCTAGTGCGTGTAGCGGGAAACACTGGACCGTAGAGGCGCACTGGCGGTCTCGAGCGCAGGACTGGCATCACCCCTACTGGCTGAATGCCCACTTTCCCCTGGCACATGCGGGGCGCTGGTACTGCGCGTACCGGCCTGAAAACACCCGGCCTCGCCACAGCACCCATCACCCCAAAGCACGGCACCTGTCCAGTATGTCTCTGCCCAAAAAGTATACAGGGAGCTGGCCTGGGGCTCCATCTTCGCCCAGCCAAACTACCCGTGTGCCCCCCCCCAAAAAATGATTGGGGTTGCCTCTTGGGCTCCCTTACCAGCCGTTTTCCCCGGTCCTCACCAGACTTCCTCCGCTGCTTGGTCTTGGTTTGGTGTGTAGTTCTGTCACAGGTGTAGCCGTGTTGAATCGACCAAAACGCAGCCGGGATGTGAATACTTATCTTTATATTTATTTTGAATAAAGCATACACGGGAAAACAATAAACAAGAACGACTAGTGACAGTTTCACAGGCCAGACATTCACTAGCAGTGCGAAATACATACAACAACCCACAAAAACCAGGTGACAAACACACTCCTAATATATGACTCCCAATCAGGAACAACGATAACCAGCTGTCCCTGATCGGGAGCCACACAGACCAACATAGAAACAGAAATACTAGACAAACACATACCCAGTACTTCTGCCACGTCCTGACCCCAATACTAAACAACAACTCCCTCTGCTGGTCAGGACGTGACACATTGTCAAAGTATACATATAGAAAAAAATACTAAAATATATATATATACAAAATATATATATATATATATTTATATATAAATAAATGGTGGGACCAACAGCAATAATAATAGTAGTAGTGGACATGGGATTACCATTAACAACAACTACAACAACAATATTAATCAGAACAACAATACATTAAAGCAATGGTAGTAGACCAGTGTCAACATGACTCTCAACTCTCTCTCTCTATGTCTTTCTCTCTCTCTCTCCCTTTCTCTCTCCCTCTCCCTCTATCTCTCTCTCTCTCTCTCTCTCATTCAAATGTCTTTATTGGCATAGGATACATGTTTACAATGCCAAAGCAAGTGAAATAGATAATAAACAAAAGTTAAATAAACAATCAACAATTAACAGTAAACATTACACTCACAAACGTTTCAGAGGAATAGAGACATTTCAAATGTCATGTTATGGCTATGTACAGTGTCATAACGATGTGTAAATAGTTAAAGCACAAAAGGGAAAATTAAGCATCTCTGTCTTCTCTCTGTCTCATCTCTCTCTCATCTCTCTCTCATCTCTCTCTCTCTCTCTCTCTCTCTCTCTCTCTCTTTAAAATGTATCTTCAAAGCAAGTAACATCAATATAACAGTGTAAGGTACAGCAATAGGAAAAACAAAACATAGAGATGTAGGATCTTCATTTGATCAGTCTTTTGTTGCTGAGAATGCAGATGAGCTTCGTGATTTACATAAAATCCCTGAAAACCCAGACTAACACAGTTATATAAACAGTTTTGGCCATCTAATAACCTAAACACCGATCAAGCAACATTATGGACTAAATGTTTAAATCCTGTTGCTGCAGGATTATTTTGCTGTGACAACATAGGTCAAATTAAGATCTTACATCTGTATAGTTATATACAGTACCAGTCAAAAGTTTGGACACACCTACTCATTCAAGGGTTTTTCTTTATTTTTTACTATTTTCTACATTGTAGAATAATAGAGAAGACATCAAAACAATGAAATAGCAAATGGAATCATGTAGTAACCAAAAAAGTGTTAAACAAATCAAAATAGATTTTCGATTTTCAATTCTTCGAATAGCCACCCTTTGCCTTGATGACGGCTTTGCACACTCTTGGCATTCTCTCAACCAGCTTCATGAGGTAGTTACCTGGAATGCATTTCATTTAACAGGTGTGGCTTGTTAAAGGTTCATTTGTGGAATTTCTTCCTTTCTTAATGTGTTTGAGCCAATCAGTTGTGTTGTGACAAGGCAGGGGTGGTATACAGAAGACAGATGATATACAACTGTGGCTCAGTTGGTCCGAGGGTGGCACTAGCAACACCAAGGTCATGGGTTCAATTCCTGCAGGGATTACATGTAGTAAACATGTCTACAAAAACGTATCATAATAGTTAAGGGGCATTATATTAAATATTATAGGAATCACTAAATAAATAACTAAAAAGATCTGTTTCCATAATCAATTCACTGACAACCACTGTATGTCTGTGTTCTAAATGGCACCCTATTCCCTATATAGTGCACTACTTTTGACCAGAGCCCTATGGGTATAGGGAATAGGATGCTATTTGGGATGCAGCCCATGCATCGACCCGTTGCGATGACTCTGCAAGTCTGCATTGCTCTTGATCCCTTTACTGCCTATCTCCTTTCCTCCATTCTCTCTCCTCTCTCTGTCCATTCAATCAGGTAAATCCCTCTCGCCTGTCCCCTCTGTCATCTCTCTCATCACCTCTCAGAGCTCATTACAGATGTTGAATGACAATACTGGCCTTTCTCAAGAGGGCTTCTCATCACTCAACTAGGCTCTCCTTTGTCCTATGATGGAAGGGGGAGAGGGGGACGAGAGAAGGAGGGGGAGAGTGGGGGTTTGGGGGGGTTAAAGAGTTTAAATTAAAAGAGATCCTCCCCTTTAGCTCTCATAATGTGTCCATCCTGCAGAGATCCTCATGACAATAATGTGTGTGTGTGAGTGTGTGTGTGTGTGTGTGTGTGTGTGTGTGTGTGTGTGTGTGTGTGTGTGTGTGTGTGTGTGTGTGTGTGTGTGTGTGTGTGTGTGTGTGTGTGTGTGTGTGTGTGTGTGTGTGTGTGTGTGTGTCAGACAAAGGCCCAGGCCCATCAGCAGCTCTGTCCTCAGTGTGAATGGAAGACAGGGATGTTGGGTTTTTGGTTTTCTCTCTCTCTGACTTTCTTTCCCTCTTCTCAGCAGCCATTTGAATGTGAGTGAGTCCTTGTTAAAGAATAGACCAGGAGATAATGGATTCCTGAGAGAGAGAGAGAGAGAGAGAGAGAGAAAGAGAGATCACCGCAGCAAGATTTGTGACAAGAAAAGGTCAACCAGTGAAGAACAAACACCATTGTAAATACAACCCATATTTATGCTTATTTATTTTCCCTGAACCATTTGCACATCGTTACAACACTGTATATATACATAATATGACATTCGTAATGTCTTTATTCTTTTGAAAGTTCTGTATGCGTAATGTTTACTGTTTACTGTTTATTTCACTTTTGTATATTATCTGCCTCAGTTGCTTTGGCAATGTTGTTAACATATGTTTCCCATGCCAATAAAGCCCCTTGGAGAGAGAGAGAGAGAGAGAGAGAGAGGGAGACATATTGTCCACAGTAACACCAGAACAATGGATCTGTTCCACCTGTTTAGAAACTCCAGCTGAAGGCAGAGATTAAACAGTTTGTGTATATATTATGACAACATTTTGTGACGCTTTTGTTCGTTTTGGTCTTCGGCAAGGTTTTTTCAGCTGTTCGTGCACACAAGAGTCTTTCCTGAGGCAAGCCGAAGTTCAGTAGCCCACGTCTACGCCCCTTCGTCAGTGATTAGTCAACAGTAGGGATTCTTCAATGAAGTGTTTGTTGTCATTCAACAAGGGACGACTCGTTTACATGAAGATGTTTTCACTTGAGAAATGCTGAACAAAACCTCTTAGTTAGATGTAAAATTGCGCAACTAAGAGCTCCTCTGCAAAAACGTCAAAATGAATGACAGTCTTATTGAGTAATGTCAGATTCATTTGGACTGTTTTGAGGAAGTCTACAGTATATTGGCTACGTCGTCTCAAGAGGGAGTATGGGAGTCACAGACGTTCACTTCGCCCAGCTGAGTTCTGATAGGAGCAAACTGAAGCTAGTATGCAGACGCCTTTGGGGAAAGGAGAATGTGTGTGTGTGTGTATGTGTGTGCGTCAGGGTTGCTGTCAGTCAAGTGATTTGAATTTAAAATATATATATATATATCTTTACATAAAAAGTTTATTCTTTTCAATTTATTGAGAAGCCATTGAAAATATATTCATATATTACAACAATTAAGTTGTAATTTCATTTGACTTATTCTAATTGACCCCAACCCTGGTGTGCATGCGGGCGCACATGCTTGTATAGGAGCATGGGGCTCCCGAGTGGCGCGCAGCGGTCTAAGGCACTGCATCTCAGTGCTAGAGGCGTCACTACAGACCCTGGTTTGATTCCAGGGGTGGCGCACAATTGGCCCAGCGTCATCTGGGTTAGGGTTTGTCAGGGGTAGGCCGTCATTGTAAATAATAATTTGTTCTCAACTGACTTGCCTAGTTAAATAAAGGTTAAATGTAAATGAATGTATGCCTGTGTGTACAAACAACTGTGTGGTTTGTCTCACACTGACCATGGTTCTGCCCTCTTTGTCTGGTTAGAGCTGGGTCACGGGATGTATAGAACCAGAAACATGTCCTTTGAAAAGGAGCTAGATTGAGAGAGACCATACATGGCTGTAATGACTGGGGTAAAAGGAAACACATTACACACACCATGGGCCTCTCATAGGTAACATGTGGCCTGATCCACTACATAAAACACATAGGGAGTGGCTCTATAAATCTATTACGACTTTAACTAGTAACCACTACCAGGTGTTAGGGGAGGAAAATGAGTTGTTGCTGAAACAGAGAAAACTGACTATGTAACTATATAACTGTTTGCCACCTGGCTTCACCAACTGTGAGACACTTCAAAGCGGAACTGTCCATTCTCTGTCGCCTGGCGGGGGGGGGGGGGGGGGGGGGTTTACAACCTTAGTCCCAGTGTGACTGAACAGGAGGCCATAGTCTAGCCCCCTGCTTTAATTGTCTCTTTCCTGCATTCATCCCTGTTTTATTTGGCTAATATTTGCTGAGTGCACTGGGTAGTTAAAGGGGGTAGGACAAGGTCTAATTTAGGCCCAAATTGGAAGCAGGTCCCTGGGTCTCTGAAGTGGAACTGTCACTGGTTGTGGTTGAACGATCATGTCAGTGACACAGAAAGCGTTTTCTGTCACCTTCTACTGTGACTAAAGAGAGACACGGTCAGGGAAACCTGCTACTGTGACTAAAGAGAGACACGGTCAGGGAAACCTGCTACTGTGACTAAAGAGAGACACGGTCAGGGAAACCTGCTACTGTGACTAAAGAGAGACACGGTCAGGGAAACCTGCTACTGTGACTAAAGACAAACAGGGTCAGGGAAACCTGCTACTGTGACTAAAGAGAGACACAGTCAGGGAAACCTGCTACTGTGACTAAAGAGAGACACGGTCAGGGAAACAGCTGACGCATCCTAAACCTCCTCAAATGTCTCCACAGTCCTAGGACAATGAATGGATAGTACAATCAAATCAAATCAAATCAAATTTATTTATATAGCCCTTCGTACATCAGCTGAAATCTCAAAGTGCTGTACAGAAACCCAGCCTAAAACCCCAAACAGCAAGCAATGCATGTGAAAGAAGCACGGTGGCTGGGAAAAACTCCCTAGGAAAAACTCCTGAGAAAGGCCAAAAACCTAGGAAGAAACCTAGAGAGGAACCAGGCTATGAGGGGTGGCCAGTCCTCTTCTGGCTGTGCCGGGTAGATACAACCTTAGTCCCAGTGTGACTGAACAGGAGGCCATAGTCTAGCCCCCTGCTTTAATTGTCTCTTTCCTGCATTTATCCCTGTTTTATTTGGCTAATATTTGCTGAGTGCACTGGGTAGTTAAAGGGGGTAGGACAAGGTCTAATTTAGGCCCAAATTGGAAGCAGGTCCCTGGGTCTCTGAAGTGGAACTGTCACTGGTTGTGGTTGAACGATCATGTCAGTGACACAGAAAGCGTTTTCTGTCACCTTCTACTGTGACTAAAGAGAGACACGGTCAGGGAAACCTGCTACTGTGACTAAAGAGAGACACGGTCAGGGAAACCTGCTACTGTGACTAAAGAGAGACACGGTCAGGGAAACCTGCTACTGTGACTAAAGAGAGACACGGTCAGGGAAACCTGCTACTGTGACTAAAGACAAACAGGGTCAGGGAAACCTGCTACTGTGACTAAAGAGAGACACAGTCAGGGAAACCTGCTACTGTGACTAAAGAGAGACACGGTCAGGGAAACCTGCTACTGTGACTAAAGAGAGACACGGTCAGGGAAACCTGCCACTGTGACTACAGTGAGACATGGTCAGGGAAACCTGCTACTGTGACTAAAGACAGACACGGTCAGGGAAACCTGCTACTGTGACTAAAGAGAGACACGGTCAGGGAAACCTGCTACTGTGACTAAAGAGAGACACGGTCAGGGAAACCTGCTAATGTGACTAAAGAGAGACACGGTCAGGGAAACCTGCTACTGTGACTAAAGAGAGACACGGTCAGGGAAACCTGCTACTGTGACTAAAGAGAGACACGGTCAGGGAAACCTGCTACTGTGACTAAAGAGAGACACGGTCAGGGAAACCTGCTACTGTGACTAAAGACAGACAGGGTCAGGGAAACCTGCTACTGTGACTAAAGAGAGACACAGTCAGGGAAACCTGCTACTGTGACTAAAGAGAGACACAGTCAGGGAAACCTGCTACTGTGACTAAAGAGAGACACGGTCAGGGAAACCTGCTACTGTGACTAAAGACAGACAGGGTCAGGGAAACCTGCTACTGTGACTAAAGAGAGACACGGTCAGGGAAACCTGCTACTGTGACTAAAGAGAGACAGGGTCAGGGAAACCTGCTACTGTGACTAAAGAGAGACACGGTCAGGGAAACCTGCTACTGTGACTAAAGAGAGACACGGTCAGGGAAACCTGCTACTGTGACTAAAGACAGACAGGGTCAGGGAAACCTGCTACTGTGACTAAAGAGAGACACGGTCAGGGAAACCTGCTACTGTGACTAAAGGGAGACACAGTCAGGGAAACCTGCTACTGTGACTAAAGAGAGACACGGTCAGGGAAACCTGCTACTGTGACTAAAGACAGACAGGGTCAGGGAAACCTGCTACTGTGACTAAAGAGAGACACGGTCAGGGAAACCTGCTACTGTGACTAAAGACAGACACGGTCAGGGAAACCTGCTACTGTGACTAAAGACAGACAGGGTCAGGGAAACCTGCTACTGTGACTAAAGAGAGACAGGGTCAGGGAAACAATCTGAAGGCAGGGTCGAAGACAATGGCGCACATCAGATACACTGAAATTATGTCAGAAAGTCATCTACATCTGTTTCTGTTCATAAAGATAGGGGAGGAAGAACAGTACAAGCTAAAAACAGCTGACGCATCCTAAACCTCCTCAAATGTCTCCACAGTCCTAGGACAATGAATGGATAGTACAATCAAATCAAATCAAATCAAATTTATTTATATAGCCCTTCGTACATCAGCTGAAATCTCAAAGTGCTGTACAGAAACCCAGCCTAAAACCCCAAACAGCAAGCAATGCATGTGAAAGAAGCACGGTGGCTGGGAAAAACTCCCTAGGAAAAACTCCTGAGAAAGGCCAAAAACCTAGGAAGAAACCTAGAGAGGAACCAGGCTATGAGGGGTGGCCAGTCCTCTTCTGGCTGTGCCGGGTAGATATTATAACAGAACATGGTCAAGATGTTAAAATGTTCGTAAATGACCAGCATGGTCAAATAATAATAATCATAGTAATTGTCGAGGGTGCAACAAGCACGTCCGGTGAACAGGTCAGGGTTCCGTAGCCGCAGGCAGAACAGTTGAAACTGGAGCAGCAGCATGGCCAGGTGGACTGGGGACAGCAAGGAGTCATCATGCCAGGTAGTCCTGAGGCATGGTCCTAGGACTCAGGTCCTCTGAGAGAAAGAAAGAAAGAGAGAAAGAGAGAATTAGAGAGAGCATATTTACATTCGCACAGGACACCGGATAAGACAAGAGAATACTCCGGATGTAACAGACTGACCCTAGCCCCCCGACACATAAACTACTGCAGCATAAATACTGGAGGCTGAGACAGGAGGGATCAGAAGACACTGTGGCCCCATCCGATGATACCCCCGGACAGGGCCAAACAGGCAGGATATAACCCCACCCACTTTGCCAAAGCACAGCCCCCACACCACTAGAGGGATATCTACAACCACCAACTTACCGTCCGAAGACAAGGCCGAGTATAGCCCACAAAGATCTCCGCCACGGCACAACCCAAGGGGGGGGCGCCAACCCAGACAGGAAGACCACGTCAGTGGCTCAACCTACTCAAGTGACGCTCCCCTCCCATGGACGGCATGGAAGAACACCAGTAAGTCAGTGACTCAGCCCCTGTAAAAGGGTTAGAGGTAGAGAATCCCAGTGGGAAGAGGGGAACCGACAAGGCAGAGACAGCAAGGGCGGTTCGTTGCTCCAGCCTTTCCGTTCACCTTCACACTCCTGGGCCAGACTATACTTAATCATAGGACCTACTGAAGAGATAAGTCTTCAGTAAAGACTTAAAGGTTGAGACTGAGTCTGCGTCTCTCACATGGGTAGGCAGACCATTCCATAAAAATGGAGCTCTATAGGAGAAAGCCCTACCTCCAGCCGTTTGCTTAGAAATTCTAGGGACAATTAGGAGGCCTGCGTCTTGTGACCGTAGCGTACGTGTAGGTATGTACGGCAGGACCAAATCGGAAAGATAGGTAGGAGCAAGCCCATGTAATGCTTTGTAGGTTAGCAGTAAAACCTTGAAATCAGCCCTTGCCTTAACAGGAAGCCAGTGTAGGGAGGCTAGCACTGGAGTAATACGATCAAATTTTTTGGTTCTAGTCAGGATTCTAGCAGCCGTATTTAGCACTAACTGAAGTTTGTTTAGTGCTTTATCCGGGTAGCCGGAAAGTAGAGCATTGCAGTAGTCGAGCCTAGAAGTAACAAAAGCATGGATTAATTTTTCTGTGTCATTTTTGGACAGAAAGTTTCTGATTTTTGCAATGTTACGTAGATGGAAAAAAGCTGTCCTTGAAGCAGTCTTGATATGTTCTTCAAAAGAGAGATCAGGGTCCAGAGTAACGCCGAGGTCCTTCACAGTTTTATTTGAGACGACTGTACAACCATCCAGATTAATTGTCAGATTCAACAGAAGATTTCTTTGTTTCTTGGGACCTAGGACAAGCATCTCTGTTTTGTCCGAGTTTAAAAGTAGAAAATTTGCAGCCATCCACTTCCTTATGTCTGAAACACAGGCTTCTAGCGAGGGCAATTTTGGGGCTTCACCATGTTTCATTGAAATGTACAGCTGTGTGTCGTCCGCATAGCAGTGAAATTTAACATTATGTTTTCGAATGACATCCCCAAGAGGTAAAATATATAGTGAAAACAATAGTGGTCCTAGAACGGAACCTTGAGGAACACCGAAATTTACAATTGATTTGTCAGAGGACGAACCATTCACAGAGACAAACTGATATCTTTCCGACAGATAAGATCTAAACCAGGCCAGAACTTGTCCATGTAGACCAATTTGGGTTTCCAATCTCTCCAAAAGAATGTGGTGATCGATGGTATCAAAAGCGGCACTAAGATCTAGGAGCATGAGGACAGATGCAGAGCCTCGGTCTGACGTCATTAAAAGGTCATTTACCACCTTCACAAGTGCAGTCTCAGTGCTATGATGGGGTCTAAAACCAGACTGAAGCGTTTCGTATACATTGTTTGTCTTCAGGAAGGCAGTGAGTTGCTGCGCAACAACTTTTTCTAAAATTTTTCAGAGGAATGGAAGATTCGATATAGGCCGATAGTTTTTTATAATTTCTGGGTCAAGATTCGGCTTTTTCAAGAGAGGCTTTATTACTGCCACTTTTAGTGAGCTTGGTACACATCCGGTGGATAGAGAGCCGTTTATTATGTTCAACATAGGAGGGCCAAGCACAGGAAGCAGCTCTTTCAGTAGTTTAGTTGGAATAGGGTCCAGTATGCAGCTTGAGGGTTTGGAGGCCATGATTATTTTCATCATTATGTCAAGAGATATAGTACTAAAACACTTTAGTATCTCCCTTGATCCTAGGTCCTGGCAGAGTTGTGCAGACTCAGGACAATGGAGCCCTGGAGGAATACCCAGATTTAAAGAGGAGTCCGTAATTTGCTTTCTAATGATCATGATCTTTTCCTCAAAGAAGTTCATAAATTTATTACTGCTGAAGTGAAAGCCATCCTCCATTTGCGAATGCTGCTTTTTAGTTAGCTTTGCGACAGTGTCAAAAATAAATTTCGGATTGTTCTTATTTTCCTCAATTAAGTTGGAAAAATAGGATGATCGTGCAGCAGTGAGGGCTCTTCGATACTGCACGGTACTGTCTTTCCAAGCTAGCCGGAAGACTTCCAGTTTAGTGTGGCGCCATTTCCGTTCCAATTTTCTGGAAGCTTGCTTCAGAGCTCGTGTATTTTCTGTATACCAGGGAGCTAGTTTCTTATGACAGATGTTTTTAATTTTTAGGGGTGCAACTGCATCTAGGGTATTGCGCAAGGTTAAATTGAGTTCCTCGGTTAGGTGGTTAACTGATTCTTGTCCTCTGACGTCCTTGGGTAGGCAGAGGGAGTCTGGAAGGGCATCAAGGAATCTTTGGGTTGTCTGAGAATTTATAGCACGACTTTTAATCTTCCTTGGTTGGGGTCTGAGCAGATTATTTGTTGCAATTGTAAACGCAATAAAATGGTGGTCCGATAATCCAGGATTATGAGGAAAAACATTAAGATCCACAACATTTATTCCATGGGACAAAACTAGGTCCAGAGTATGACTGTGGCAGTGAGTAGGTCCAGAGACATGTTGGACAAAACCCACTGAGTCGATGATGGCTCCGAAAGCCTTTTGGAGTGGGTCTGTGGACTTTTCCATGTGAATGTTAAAGTCACCAAAAATTAGAATATTATCTGCTATGACTACAAGATCCGATAGGAATTCAGGGAACTCAGTAAGGAACACTGCATATGGCCCAGGAGGCCTGTAAACAGTAGCTATAAAAAGTGATTGAGTAGGCTGCATAGATTTCATGACTAGAAGCTCAAAAGACGAAAACGTCATTGTTTTTTTTTTGTAAATTGAAATTTGCTATCGTAAATGTTAGCAACACCTCCGCCTTTGCCGGATGCACGGGGGGTATGGTCACTAGTGTAACCAGGGGGTGAGGCCTCATTTAACACAGTAAATTCATCAGGCTTAAGCCATGTTTCAGTCAGGCCAATCACATCAAGATTATGATCAGTGATTTGTTCATTGACTATAACTGCCTTGGAAGTGAGGGATCTAACATTAAGTAACCCAATTTTGAGATGTGAAGTATCACAATCTCTTTCAATAATGGCAGGAATGGAGGAGGTCTTTATACTAGTAAGATTACTGAAGCGAACACCGCCATTTTTAATTTTGCCCAACCTAGATCGAGGCACAGACACGGTCTCAATGGGGAAAGCTGAGCTGACTACGCTAACTGTGCTAGTGGCAGACGCCACTAAGCTGGGAGGCTGGCTAACAGCCTGTTGCCTGGCCTGCACCCTATTTCATTGTGGAGCTAGAGGAGTTAGAGCCCTGTCTATGTTCGTAGATAAGATGAGAGCACCCCTCCAGCTAGGATGGAGTCCGTCACTCCTCAGCAGGCCAGGCTTGGTCCTGTTTGTGGGTGAATCCCAGAAAGAGGGCCAGTTATCTACAAATTCTATCTTTTGGGAGGGGCAGAAAACAGTTTTCATCCAGCGATTGAGTTGTGAGACTCTGCTGTAGAGCTCATCACTCCCCCTAACTGGGAGGGGGCCAGAGACAATTAATCGATGCCGACACATCTTTCTAGCTGATTTACATGCTGAAGCTATGTTGCGCTTGGTGACCTCTGACTGTTTCATCCTAACATCGTTGGTGCCGACGTGGATAACAATATCTCTATACTCTCTACACTCGCCAGTTTTAGCTTTAGCCAGCACCGTCTTTAGATTAGCCTTAACGTCGGTAGCCCTGCCCCCTGGTAAACAGTGTATGATCGCTGGATGATTAGTTTTAAGTCTAATACTGCGGGTAATGGAGTCGCCAATGACTAGGGTTTTCAATTTGTCAGAGCTAATGGTGGGAGCCGTCGGCGTCTCAGACCCCGTAACGGGAGGAGTAGAGACCAGAGAAGTCTCGGCCTCCGACTCCGACTCGCTTAACGGGGAGAACCGGTTGAAAGTTTCTGTCGGCTGAATAAGCGACACCGGTTGAGCATTCCTACAGCGTTTCCCTCCAGACGCCATGAGAAAGATGTCCGGCTGCGGGGACCGTGCGAGGGGGTTTATACTAACGTTACTATCTGTACTTGCTGGTGGCACAGACGCTGTTTCATCCTTTCCTACACTGAAATGACCCTTGCCTAACGATTGCGTCTGAAGCTGGGCTTGCAGCACAGCTATCCTTGCCGTAAGGCGATCGTTCTCCTGTATATTATGAGTACAACGACTGCAATTAGAAGGCATCATGTTAATGTTACTTAGCTTCGGCTGTTTGAAGCCCTGATGAACCATGTCCAGATAAAACCTCCGGGGTAGGAAAGTTGAATGAAAAAAAAAGTTGAGTGAGGGAAAAAGTAAAAATATACGGTAATGAAAAAGTAAAAACCGTCCGTACAATAAAGCACATAAACTACAAAGGACAAAAATATAAATGATTTTAAGAGAAGTTATCTTGATTTGCACTGATAATAAGTTCCTCATCGCTTGGAAATATTATTTTCTCCCAGAAGCCCATTGAGTACCAATGTTTTGAAGGGAGTTGCTAGGCACCTGACCGCTCTCTGTGGCTGTGGTCGACGAGTCATTACCATCAAGGTAACCTCCTGAGCCTACTGCTCTGTGTCCTTGAGGAAAAAGGAAACGTCTTAATAACCACAAGACTATACGCACCACCCTGGGTTTTCAACTGCCTGTGAGGAGTTATTCATTCTATATTCTAGAACAGGACATGATAGGATAAGATAGGATACTTTATTAACAATCAACAATGACTGATGGGAATATTTCAATGAGATATTACAGATAAGGACCATTAATGGGTAGCAGAGGTTGTGGATATAGATATATACTGTCTATACACCCACATTGGTACAATATATTTGCATCTCAATGTACAAATGAAATCAGAGACAGAGACTGATTGCTACTGTTCAGCCATATGGAAGACTTATTTATCTGTTATATTCCCATTAGAACCATGTGGGCTGAGTCCTTTGACAAACTGTGATAAATGTGCTTTGCTATGGATTTGTTGAGTACAAGCCTGCTCCTACAAAGATGTTTCCAACTCTATGGCTCCTGCTTAAGTTAGGGCTCTAATCAGTCTGTATTGAGGAAGCGTTACAGATTGACCAATAGAAATGTAAAGGTCATTTCTGATTGAGTTCACACATGCAGCATTTACCGTGAATGCGGTCTCCGCTAACGTGGGAACATTGCCTTTAATCACGCTGTAACGCTGAACTGCCGCGATACGGATTGAATAGAGCCCTTAGTGGCCTCACTAAGGGCTCTACTAAATCCGTATCGCGGAAGTTCAGCGTTACAGTGTGATTAAAGGCAATGTTCTCGCGTTAGTGGGAATGCATAGATGTCAATGACAACAACTTACAACAACTCAATATTTTGGTTTCAAGCTTGAGGACATGCAGAAGACATGCACCGGCACACACCATGTGGAGACATACAGTGCATTCAGAAAGTATTCAGACCCCTTAACTTTTTCCACATTTTGTTACGTTACAGCCTTATTCTAAAATGGATTCATTGTTTTTTTCCCTCATCAATCTACACACAATACCCCATAATGACATCACAACACCCCATAATGACATCACAATACCCCATAATGACATCACAATACCCCATAATGACATCACAATACCCCATAATGACATCACAATACCCCATAATGATAAAACAGAAACAGGTTTTTAGACATGTAAACCCTTTACTCAGTACTTTGTTGAAGCAGTTATTTTTAGGTCTCTCCAGAGATGTTAGATCGGGTTCAAGTCTGGGCTCTTGCTGGGCTACTCAAGGACGTTCGTAACATCCTAACGGTGGTGTCCGAACGGCTGGCCTACAAATGAATATGACCACTCTCATGAACACGATGGTGTTCTCCGTTTTGCTCTACAATCCTCACCAGTGTCCCTGGATGCGTCTGAAGGCCACTCATAAAAACAGTATGGAGGTGGAAGAATGGAGGTGGTTTTGTGCCAACAAAAATAATAGGTTAAATATGTGTAATAAAAAACATGTCTCCTAGATGTAGGACAGACACTTCAGAACTTTATCCCTCATGATGTCTTTTTTTCCTGTCTTTTTTGCCATTTATGAATGTGTTATTCAATGCGTTTTTATGGGCTATAGTAGTAAAGGCCAAACACAATAAAACAAATGTTAAAATTCTAAATCAAATGATCCATGGTATGATCCATGGTATGACCACATTAAAACAATTCCATATGTTACTTTAGTAGAACCCCCCTAATGGCTCTACACGTCTTGGAAACAAGCTTCAAGGGTTTTATCGTCACCACTTCTGATCATTTGTAGCCATCGTCAAGCGGCATCATAAAGCTACTGTTACTTCAAATACATGTGCACAAACACACGCACGCTCCCAAGTGAACCCAAACATTTTGACACTTCTTTCGCCAGTTCCCAGCAGCCATTTAGGCTGAGTAGTAATCTTCAAACGTCTTCCTTTGTGTAAATCAGTGTTGGTTACCTTCCCTCCCCTGCCAGGTTTATAGCTAACACCGCTCAGCTTCAAACTGAAACATTACATTAACACTTATACAACCACTTGATCTAACCCATATGTACCTCTTTCTGGGTAACACATGCGTGCACATACACATGCACACACACACACCTGTACACAGTGTGAACTCATTAATTGCAGAAAAACATTCTCCTTAAATATGCTCCTTTGAGGAAATAAAATAGTGGGCGTGTCAGGATGTGAAGTGTAATGGTAGACCTGAGTGGACAGATGTCAGTGTGTGTGTGTGTGTGTGTGTGTGTGTGTGTGTGTGTGTGTGTGTGTGTGTGTGTGTGTGCTCCCCTGCTACATTAACTTGCAGCAGGCTGATAATAACTCTGCGCCACAACTCATCACTCACTGATCACAGACTACTCCCTCAGGATGAGAGAGAGAGAGAGAGAGAGAGAGAGAATATATGGGGCAGCTGAGGAGACAGAGGGAATTAGAACGATGGACAGAAAGAGAGCGAGGGAGAGTTAGCCACCTGCCCCCTCCCTCCCAAGTTGGTCCTCATCCATCTGTCCTGCAGTGACCCAACCTGCCAGGCAAGGCACAACTGGGTCCATGTATGTGTGTGTGCCTTTGTGTGTGCATGTATGTGTGTGTGTGTGTGTGTGTCTGTGCCTGTGTGCATTTGCGTGTGTGTGTGCATGTGCCTGTGTGCATTTGCGTGTGTGTGTGCATGGTTTATTCCCCCCTCAGTCCCTGCTCATCCATCATGTACGGTGGATGGTCTTCTCTTTCCCATACCGTCTTCTTGGGAAAGGTGGACAAAACAGAGCAGGTTGAATTTCCTGACAGTCAATAGTCCAGGTTTGTAGTAAGTGTTATGGTCGCCACCCTATAAGGCTTGGTTAGGACCGGTTAGTGCTGGGTTGGAACGAAAGCCTGCACACCCAAAACCTTTCCTGGACCAAACCAATATAGAAGCTGAATAGGAGATATTGGAGAACTTGCTCCGGGGTGAAGTTTCCCTTAAGTTACAGATCTAGGATCAGCTTCCACTTCCTCCAATCCTAACCGTAACCATTAATGGGGGAAAGTGCGAAGTGGATCCAAGATGAGCGTCTAGGTGCAACTGCACCCTACACTGTTAAAGGAGGAACGACCCTGCTGTTGTGGTGTGTTGTGAAGAACAAAAACTAAAGTTGTCTCTGCAGTCTGCAATAAACATGTGGTGCCAGGGCCCAGGCAGGGTCATTGCTACAAATAATACATCCTACATACGCGCGCACACACAGACACACACTGAATGCATACAGTGATGTCATTCCTCACAGGGACACAAGCTGTGTCACCACACATCTGTGCAGAGCCAGGTGCCACATTTAACTGTGTGAGTGTTTGCATGTGCACATCGAGCCATACAGACACCAATGAGATGAGAAAAAGAGAAAGAGAATGTATAGGATAACACCAGAGAGAGCACCGACTGGAAAACACAGTGACTGGATGAAAAGGGAAGTCACGCTTTCGTCAGTAGTTTTTAATCTTCTGCTCATCTCTGTCTCTCCTGAAGCTTGCATCTGACTTCTGTTGCTCTTCTGGTGTGGTGGAGGTGTCTACAGATGCACTGTATTCTGGCCTTGACTTAATTCACTCATAATTCCACAATCTTTACGATGATTGAGGTCGAGCAACATGTCGGTTTCAAGTTGTAGATCACACCATTCTCCACACACTAATTTACCAATTGATCAGAGCTATTGATAAGAGCTATGTAAATGAGTAAGCCGTTTGGATAAGGGGATTGTAAATATAAATTATTCTAGATCCATTTTGCCTTATGATTTCTGGAGACAAATGTGAAACCAGCCATATGGCAGAAAATAACTGAAGCATATCACCTTTTCTACAGTGAAGTTTATAATTCAAAAGGCACTCGCACATCCGAGCTCTGTTGCAGATGCATGGTAACAGTTGAATAACATAAAAAACCTGCACACTACTCTTTATTAAGCTTTCGTATCAGCCTCAAGGCGAAGGCCTTGACGAAGGCCTTGAGGTTGATATTTAAAGCTTAATAAAGAGCAGTGATACTAGCAACAGCAGTGTGCAGGTTTCTTTTTTCTCTACAGTTGTTACGCACGCCTCTAGGAAGAGGCAACGCAACACCCTGCTACAACTCAACTCTCCGTGGTGTGAAAGAGGTATGGACTGTAGGTGTGAGTAAGGATGACAAAAAGCAGAGAACTACCGTTTACAGGGAATTTATTCCGTCTCACGGTAAGTTTGGGGTTAAAGGGGCTGGACGGGACCAAAGCAAAGAAAGTAAATATCAAAGCCCCCTCTCCTACCTTACCTGCCTACCCACTACTTACCTAACTAGCAACACCTGGTGTACTAACCAAAATACAGGGGATGGTCCGCCCAGGCCTTTCCTAGTGTGCATAGACAACAAACTACTACAGGTAATGTATGCCCTCGGGCCTCTTGCCTAAGCACTCCCTAGGTGCCTTACCCCTTCCCCCCTGGGAACAAAGGAAACAATAACAAACAATTTTAAAACAAAACTGAGAAAAAAAACCTCAGGACATTAAAGAAGCTCTCTCTCTGAGCAACAAACTAACACAGAACATTACAATCAGCTCTCTTCGCAAAACTAACACAGTACATACCAAATGTCTTAGCAACAACCAACATGCTATAACCCTCAGCCATTAGCCTCCTCTCTCAGCAAATATCTTTCTCTCTGAGGAGCAGAACACTGGCTTATAAAGCTTCAGAAGGAGTTGTTAATGGGAGACAGCTGCGTCCTGACGAGGAGGCGGGGTCTGCTCTCCAATCAGCAATGGGGCCGACCAATCAGCTGCTTGGAGAATTTTAGGAAGCCATTTCCAGAAAATACCTACATGAAAATATACAAACCACAACACAGAAACTGGGGAACGTAACAACAGTGAAGTTTATGAAATGTTGGCCTTAACTTGCAAGGATTTAATTTGGGGACCCAAGCTATAGACTTCTGTAGCCATCTGCAGATTTATTTTTTAATTTTTTAATTTCACCTTTATTTAACCAGGTAAGCCAGTCTCATTTACAACTGCGACCTGGCCAAAATAAAGCAAAGCAGTGCAACACAAACAACAACACAGAGTTACACATGGAATAAACAAACGTACAGTCAATAATACAATAGAAAAGTCTATATACAGTGTGTGCAAATGATGTAAGATAAGGGAGGTAAGGCAATAAATAGGCCATAGTGGCGAAATAATTACAAGTTAGCAAATAAACACTGGAGTGACAGA
Organism: Salmo trutta; assembly: GCF_901001165.1. Taxonomy (NCBI): domain Eukaryota; kingdom Metazoa; phylum Chordata; class Actinopteri; order Salmoniformes; family Salmonidae; genus Salmo; species Salmo trutta. The sequence goes on along the minus strand of NC_042968.1, from coordinate 34,839,826 downwards.
TGTGCAGAAGATTAATGTGCAAGTAGAGATACTGGGGTGCAAAGGAGCAAAAAAATAAATAACAATATGGGGATGAGGTAGTTGGATGGGCTATTTACAGATAGGCTATTTACAGGTGCAGTGAGCTGCTCTGACAGCTGGTGCTTAAAGTTAGAGAGGGAGATATGAGTCTCCAGCTTCAGTGATTTTTGCAGTTTGTTCCAGTCATTGGCAGCAGAGAACTGGAAGGAAAGGCAGCCAAAGGAGGAATTGGCTTTGGGGGTGACCAGTGAAATATACCTGCTGGAGCGCGTGCTATGTGTGGGTGCTGCTATGGTGACCAGTGAGCTGAGATAAGGCGGGGCTTTACCTAGAAAAGGCTATAGATGACCTGCAGCCAGTGGGTTTGGCGACGAATATGAAGCGAGGGCCAGACAACGAGAGCATACAGGTCGTAGTGGTGAGTAGTATATGGGGCTTTGGTTACAAATTGGATGGCACTGTGATAGACTGCATCCAATTTGCTGCGTAGAGTGTTGGAGGCTATTTTGTAAATGACATCGCCAAAGTCAAAGATCGGTAGGATAGTCAGTTTTACGAGGGTATGTTTGGCAGCATGAGTGAAGGATGCTTTGTTGCGAAATAGGAAGCCAATTCTAGATTTATTTTGGATTGGAGATGCTTAATGTGAGTCTGGAAGGAGAGTTTACAGTCTAACCAGACACCTAGGTATTTGTAGTTGTCCACATATTCTAAGTCTGAACCGTCCAGAGTAGTGATGCTGGACGGGCGGGCAGGTGCTGGCAGCGATCGGTTGAAGAGTATGCATTTCATTTAACTGCATTTAAGAGCAGTTGGAGGCCACGGAAGGAAAGTTATATGGCATTGAAGCTCGTCTGGAGGTTAGTTAACACAGTGTCCAAAGAAGGGCCAGAGGTATACAGAATGGTGTCGTCTGCGTCGAGGTGGATCAGAGAATCACCAGCAGCAAGAGTGACATCATTGATGTATACAGAGAGAATTGAACCCTGTGGCACCCCCATAGAGACTACCAGAGGTCCGGACAACAGGCCCTCCGATTTGACACACTGAACTCTGCTTGAGAAGTAGTTGGTGAATCAGGTGAGGCAGTCATTTGAGAAACCAAGGCTGTTGAGTCTGCCGATAAGAATGTGGTGATTGACAGAGTCGAAAGTCTTGGCCAGGTCAATGAATACAGCTGCACACTATTGTCTCTTATAGATGGTGGTTATGATATCGTTTAGGACCTTGAGCGTGGCTGAGGTGCACCCATGACCAGCTCGGAAACCAGATTACATAGAGGAGAAGGTACAGTGGGATTCGAAATGGTTGGTGATCTGTTTGTTAACTTGGCTTTCGAAGACCTTAGATTGTCAGGGTAGGATAGATATAGGTCTGTAACAGTTTGGGTCTAGAGTGTCTCCCCCCCAGCTTTCCATTCTTTGGGGATCTCAGACGATACAAAAGAGAGGTTGAACAGGCTAGTATTAGGGGTTGCAACAATTTGGGCGGATCATTTTAGAAAGAGAGGGTCCAGATTGTCTAGCCCGGCTGATTTGTAGGGGTCCAGATTTTGCAGCTCTTTCAGAACATCAGCTATCTGGATTTGGGTGAAGGAGAAATGGGGGAGGCTTGGGAAAGTTGCTGTGGGGGGTGCAGGGCTTTTGACCAGGGTAGGGGTAGCCTGGTGGAAAGGATGGCCAGCAGTAGAAAAATGCTTATTGAAATTCTCAATTATCGTGGATTTATTGGTGGTAACAGAATTTCCTAGTCTCAGTGCAGTAGGCAGCTGGGAGGAGGTGCTCTTATTCTCCATGGACTTAACAGTGTCACAGAACTTTTTGGAGTTAGTGATACAGGATGCAAATTTCTGCTTGAAAAAGCTAGCCGTTGCTTTCCTAACTGCCTGTGTATATTGGTTCCTAACTTCCCTGAAAAGTTGCATATCGTAGGTGCTATTCGATGCTAATGCAGAACGCCACAGGATGTTTTTGTGCTGGTCAAGGGCAGTCAGGACTGGAGTGAACCAAGGGCTATATCTGTTCCTGGTTCTACATTTTTTGAATGGGGCATGCTTATTTAAGATGGTGAGGAAAGCACTTTTAAAGAATTACCAGGCATCTCTACTGACAGAATGAGGTCAATATCCTTCCAGGATACCTGTGCCAGGTCGATTAGAAAGGCCTGCTCGCTGAAGTGTTTTAGGGAGCATTTGACAGTGATTAGGGGTAGTCGTTTGACCGCAGACCCATTACGGACGCAGGCAACGAGGCAGTGATCGCTGAGATCCTGGTTGAAGACAGCAGAGGTGTATTTGGAGGGCAGGTTGGTTAGGATGATATCTATGAGGGTGCCCGTGTTTACAGATTTGGGGATGTACCTGGTAGGTTCATTGATAATTTGTGTGAGATTGAGGGCATCTAGCTTAGATTGTAGGACGGCCGGGGTGTTAAAACCTGTTAAGGATAGGGGGCAGTATTTTCACGTTCGGATGAAAAACGTGCCCAAATTAAACTGCCTCCTACTCAGACCCAGAATGTAGCATATGCATCCTATTTCCACAAGAAATGTTCATTTGTTAGAAATACTCCATATTTATGTCCAAATACCTCCTTTTGTTCGTGCGTTCAGATCACTATCCAAAGGCATAACGCGTGAGGGTAAATCCAGACACGAAAAGTCAAAATGTTCCATTACCGTTTGTAGAAACATGTCAAATGTTGTTTACAATCAATCTTTAGGGTATTTTTAACGTAAAAATGCGATAATATTCCAACAGGACAATAGCGTATTCATTCCAGAAGGAAAAGATGGAACGGCATGCTCACAGGCTCACGCATCACCAAGTCCTTAGTCCTCAGACAGGCCACTGATTGACTGAGCCCCTATTTTCTGCCCAGTAACAGGAGAAGGATGAAACAAGTTTCAAAAGGCTGTTGACAGCTATTGGGCAAGAGTAGTAACCAGTTTAAATCGGGTACGTTTTTTATCCGGCCGTGAAAATACTGCCCCCTATCCCAGACAGGTTAACCTCTACTTCACCAGAGGAACAGAGGAGGAGTAGGATTAGCGTACGGCTAAAGGCTGTAAGAACTGGTCGTCTAGTACGTTTGGAACAGAGAGTGAAAGGAGCAGGTTTCTGGGCACGGTAGAATAGATTCAAAGCATAATGTACAGACAAAGGTATGGTAGGATGTGAATACAGTGGAGGTAAACCTAGGCATTGAGTGACGATGAGAGATGTATTGTCTCTAGAGACCCCATTTAAACCAGGTGAGGTCACCGCATGTGTGGGAGGTAGCTAAGGCATATTGAGCAGGGCTGGAGGCTCTACAATTAAATAAGACAATAATCACTAACCAAAACAGCAATGAACAAGGCATATTGATATTAGGGAGAGGCATGCGTAGCCGAGTGATCATAGGGTCTAGTGAGTAGCTAGGCGGGCTGGAGACATGGCGATTCAGACAGCTAGCGGACCCGGGATAGCTGGCTAGCAGAAGGGCCTTAGGGGGACGTCGCGATGGAAGACACTGTTGAAGCCCCCTCGTGCGGTTACTTTGGCAGAGCAGTCATGATGGATTGGCAGGGCTCTGTGTAGTAAAAGGGTCCAGGCCAATTGGCAAAATAGGTATTGTAGCCCAAGAAATTGGCTGATGGACCTCTTCATCTAACAGTCCAATATGCTCTGATAGCTCCGATAAAACTGCCAAACTCTCCCGTAACCTGGACAACGCTTTGCTAATTGTGTGCCGCCCTATGGGACTCCCAGTCACAGCCTGTTGTGACACAACCTGGGATTGAACCCCAGGCTGTAGTGACGCCGCAACACTGTGATGCAATGCCTTGTTGGGGTGTAGGGGGCAGTATTACAGGTTACTACTCTGGCCCAGAAACTAGAATATGCATATTATTAGTAGATTTGGATAGAAAACACTCTGAAGTTTCTAAAACTGTTTGAATGGTGTCTGTGAGTATAACAGAACTCATATGGCAGGCAAAAACCTGAGAAAAATCCAAGCAGGAAGTGGAAAGTCTGAGAATTGTAGTTCTTCTTTTGATTCTCTATCGAAACTACAGTGTCTGTGGGGTGACGTTGCACTTCCTAAAGCTTCCATTGGCTGTTAACAGCCTTCAGAAAGTGGTTTGAGCATGCTCCTGTCACTGGACAGATAATAGGAGCTCAGTTACTGAGTGGACTGCCTGTGGACAAAGGGATTGGATATGCGCAGTCACGCAAGCGCACCGTTCCTTCTTTTTCTTCTTGAATGAATGCTATTGTCCGGTTGGAATATTATCGCAATTTTACGTTAAAAATACCATAAAGATTGATTTTAAACAGCGTTTGACATGCTTCTAAGTACGGTAATGGAACATTTTCACTTTTCGTCTCTGGTACCGCGCTCGCGCGGTATGCCTTTGGATGGTGACCTGAATGCACGAACAAAACGGAGTTATTTGGACATTAATATGGATTATTTCTAACAAAAACAAAATTTATTGTGGAAGTAGCAGTCCTGGGAGTGCATTCTGACAAAGATCAGCAAAGGTAAGACAATATTTCTAATACTAATTCTGAGTTTAGGTTGCGCCGAACTTGGCGGGTGTCTGTATAGCTCGCTGTGATGGCTGAGCTATGTACTCAGAATGTTGAAAAATGTGCTTTCTCCGTAAAGCTATTTTAAAATCTGACACAGCGGTTGCATCCAGGAGTAGTCTATCTATAATTCTTTAAATAATTGTTATATATTTTGTCAACGTTTATGATGAGTATTTTTGTAAATTGATGTGCACATTCACCGAAAGTTTTGGTGGGAATACATTTTCTGAACATCATGCGCCAATGTAAAATGCTGTTTTTGGATATAAATATGAACTTTATCGAACAAAACATACATGTATTGTGTAACATAATGTCCTAGGAGTGTCATCTGATGAAGATCGTCAAAGGTTAGTGCTTCATTTAGCTGTGTTTTGGGTTTTATTGACACATGTCCTTGCTTGGAAAATGGCTGTGTGATTATTTTTGTCTATGTACTCTCCTAACATAATCTAATGTTTTGCTTTCACTGTAAAGCCTTTTGAAATCAGACAATGTGGTTACATCAAGGAGAAGTGTATCTTTAAAAATTGTGTAAAATAGTTGTATGTTTGAGAAAGTTGAATTATGACATTTTGTTGTTTTGAATTTGCCGCCCTGATATTTCTCTGGCTGTGTCCCGCAGGTGGGACGCTAGCGTCCCACGTAGCCCATAGAAGTTAAAGCGCTGCGTCACTCGGGAGGTCCATAAATACTTTCCTAACCCTAAATAATATACAAGATCAGAGTATTTTTTCTTTATCAATTGGTGCTGAAAAGGAGACAAATATTAATGTATTTAGACAGCTGTCTTTCATTGATCCCTAATATTTTGAACCGTTCTCTCCATATGTTCTAGTGAGTCTGTGGAGAAAATTCTAATTAAAGGTACACCAGATGTAAAGAGATGAATTTAGATAAATGTACTGAAAACCCTATTAATTAATTTAAAACTCCACAAAAAAATCTGTTGACCAGCAAGGGGGAGTGTTTACAGCGTATAATAAAATGTATTCAATGTGCGCAAGGGAACCAAGCCTGCAAAAACTGCATAAATTAAGTCTGAATACTAGCTGCTGAGAAGTGCATGGGAAAGCATGTGAAGTCTGAATCTGGCCCTAATCGGGCCCTAAGCAAGGGCAAGTGAAAGGTTAGGGGGTTGACTGTAAATGTTTTCTCTCCCCATCGTGGCCCATTAGCAGCTAGAGAGGGTTAGGGGGGAATGCAGTGTGTAGTTAATCTGTTTTATTGCAGTGATCAAAGAGTTGGCAAGGTGAGGGAGTCAGGGAGGGAGGAGACAGAGAAAGAAATGAGGAAGAGAGGGAGCGAGTGAGAGAAATGACAGAGAAAAGAGAGATGGAAAGAGATAAGAGAAAGTGACATATGGCTGAGAGGAGAAAAAGAGGAGGAAGAGAAAGAGAGAGAGGAAGAAAGAGAGAGAGGAGGGAGAGAAAGAGAGAGAGAGAAGGGAGGAAGGGAGAGAAAGAGAGAGAGAAGGGATGAAGCGATAGAGATAGAGAGAGTGAAGGGAGGAAGAGAGGAAGGGAGAGAGAGTGGAGATAGAGGGATAAGAGAGGGTGGGAGAGAGAAAGACAGGACAGCAACACAATTAGACCCAACCAAATCATGAGAAAACAAAAAGAGAATTATTTGACATATTGGAAAGGATTAACAAAAAAACAGAGCAAACTAGAATGCTATTTGGTCCTAAACAGAGAGTACACAGTGGCAGAATACCTGACCACTGTGACTGACCCAAATTTAAGGAAAGCTTTGACTATGTACAGACTCAGTGAGAATACCCTTGCTATTGAGAAAGGTTGCCGTAGGCAGACCTGGCTCTCAAGAAAAGATTGTGCATACTGCCCACACATTGAGGTGGAAACTGAGCAGTACTTCCTAACCTCCTGCCAAATGTATGACCATGTTAGAGACTCATATTTCCCTCAGATTACACAGATACACAAATAATTTGAAAACAAACCCAATTTTGACAAACTCCCATATCTATTGCGTAAAATACCATTTTACATTTACATTTACGTCATTTAGCAAACGCTCTTATCCAGAGCGACTTACAAATTGGTGCATTCACCTTATGATATCCAGTGGAACAACCACTTTACAAAAGTACATCTATATATTTTTGGGGGGGGAGGGGGGGTTAGAAGGATTACTTAATCCTATCCCAGGTATTCCTTAAAGAGGTGGGGTTTCAGGTGTCTACGGAAGGTGGTGATTGACTCCGCTGTCCTGGCGTCGTGAGGGAGCTTGTTCCACCATTGGGGTGCCAGAGCAGCGAACAGTTTTGACTGGGCTGAGCGGGAACTGTGCTTCCGCAGAGGTAGGGAGGCGAGCAGGCCAGAGGTGGATGAACGCAGTGCCCTTCTTTGGGTGTAGGGACTGATCAGAGCCTGAAGGTACAGAGGTGCCGTTCCCCTCACAGCTCCGTAGGCAAGCACCATGGTCTTGTAGCAGATGCGAGCTTCAACTGGAAGCCAGTGGAGTGTGCGGAGGAGCGGGGTGACGTGAGAGAACTTGGGAAGGTTGAACACCAGACGGGCTGCGGCGTTCTGGATGAGTTGTAGGGGTTTGATGGCACAGGCAGGGAGCCCCGCCAACAGCGAGTTGCAGTAATCCAGACGGGAGATGACAAGTGCCTGGATTAGGATCTGTGCCGCTTCCTGTGTGAGGCAGGGTCGTACTCTGTGAATGTTGAAGAGCATGAACCTACAGGATCGGGTCACCGCCTTGATGTTAGCGGAGAATGACAGGGTGTTGTCCAGGGTCACGCCAAGGCTCTTAGAACTCTGGGAGGAGGACACAATGGAGTTGTCAACCGTGATGGCGAGATCATGGAACGGGCAGTCCTTCCCCGGGAGGAAGAGCAGCTCCGTCTTGCCAAGGTTCAGCTTGAGGTGGTGATCCGTCATCCACACTGATATGTCTGCCAGACATGCAGAGATGCGATTCGCCACCTGGTTGTCAGAAGGGGGAAAGGAGAAGATTAATTGTGTGTCGTCTGCGTAGCAATAATAGGAGAGACCATGTGAGGATATGACAGAGCCAAGTGACTTGGTGTATAGCGAGAATAGGAGAGGGCCTAGAACTGAGCCCTGGGGGACACCAGTGGTGAGAGCACGTGGTGCGGAGACGGATTCTCTCCATGCCACCTGGTAGTGACACAGAGAAGAGCAGTCTCAGTTGAATGACCAGTCTTGAACCTGACTGATTTGGATCAAGAAGGTCATTCTGAGAGAGAAAGCAAGAGAGCTGGCCAAGGATGGCACGCTCAAGAGTTTTGGGGAGGAAAGAAAGAAGGGATACTGGTCTGTAGTTGCTGACATCGGAGGGATCGAGTGTAGGTTTTTTGAGAAGGGGTGCAACTCTCGCTCTCTTGAAGATGGAAGGGACGTAGCCAGCGGTCAAGGATGAGTTGATGAGCGAGGTGAGGTAAGGGAGAAGGTCTCCGGAAATGGTCTGGAGAAGAGAGGAGGGGATAGGGTCAAGCGGGCAGGTTGTTGGGCGGCCGGCCATCACAAGTCGCAAGATTTCATCTGGAGAGAGAGGGGAGAAAGAGGTCAAAGCATAGGGTAGGGCAATGTGAGCAGGACCAGCGGTGTCGTTTGACTTAACCTCTCTAGGGTAGGTGGCACCAAATCGTCCAACCTACGTAACAGCCAGTGGAATCCTGTGGCGCGTTATTCAAATATCTTAGAAATGCTATTACTTCAATTTCTCAAACATGACTATTTTACAGCATTTTAAAGACAAGACTCTCGTTAATCTAACCACACTGTCCGATTTCAAAAAGGCTTTACAACGAAAGCAAAACATTAGATTATGTCAGCAGAGTACCCAGCCAGAAATAATCAGACACCCATTTTTCAAGCTAGCATATAATGTCACAAAAACCCAGAAGACAGCTAAATGCAGCACTAACCTTTGATGATCTTCATCAGATGACACACCTAGGACATTATGTTATACAATACATGCATATTTTGTTCAATCAAGTTCATATTTATATCAAAAACCAGCTTATTACATTAGCATGTGACGTTCAGAACTAGCATACCCCCCGCAAACTTCCAGCGAATTTACTAACAATTTACTAAATTACTCACGATAAACGTTCACAAAAAGCATAACAATTATTTTAAGAATTATAGATACAGAACTCCTCTATGCACTCGATATGTCCGATTTTAAAATAGCTTTTTGGTGAAAGCACATTTTGCAATATTCTAAGTAGATAGCCCGGCATCACAGGGCTAGCTATTTAGACACCCAGCAGGTTTAGCCTTCACCAAACTCCGATTTACTATTAGAAAAGTTTGATTACCTTTGGTGTTCTTCGTCAGAATGCACTCCCAGGACTTCTACTTCAATAACAAAAGTTGGTTTGGTCCCAAATAATCCATAGTTATGTTCAAACAGCGGCGTTTTGTTCGTGCGCTCAAGACACTATCCGAATGGTAAATAAGGGTTACGAGCACGGCGCATTTCGTGACAAAAAAAATCTAAATATTCCATTACCGTACCTCAAAGCATGTCAACCGCTGTTTAAAATCAATTTTTATGCCATTTTTCTCGTAAAAAAGCGATAATATTCCGACCGGGAATCTGCGTTTAGGTAAATAGACGAAAGAAAATAAAGCACAGGATCGACTCGTGCACGCGCCTAAGCCCATTATCCTCTTATCGGCCACTTGCCAAAAGCTCAAATGTGTTTCAGCCTGGGGCTGGAATGACATCATTCAGCTTTTTCCCGGGCTCTGAGAGCCTATGGGAGCCGTAGGAAGTGTCACGTTACAGCAAAGATCCTCAGTCTTCAATAAACAGAGACAAGAAGAAGATCTTGTCAGAGAGGGCACTTCCTTTAAGGAATCTTCTCAGGTTTTTGCCTGCCATATGAGTTCTGTTATACTCACAGACACCATTCAAACAGTTTTAGAAACTTTAGGGTGTTTTCTATCCAAAGCCAATAATTATATGCATATTCTAGTTACTGGGTAGGAGTAGTAACCAGATTAAATCGGGTATGTTTTTTATCCGGCCGTGTAAATACTGCCCCCTAGCCCTAACAGGTTAACAAACGAGGATCGGATGTCGTCAACCTTCTTTTCAAAATGGTTGACAAAGTCGTCTGCAGAGAGGGAGGGGGGGTGGGGGGAGGAGGATTCAGGAGGGAGGAGAAGGTGGCAAAGAGCTTCCTAGGGTTAGAGGCAGATGTTCTAACCCTAGGAAGTGTGCCATCACAGCAGCAAGATTTGTGACCTGTTGCCACAAGAAAAGGGCAACCAGTGAAGAACAAACACCATTGTAAATACAACCCATATTTATGTTGATTTATTTTCCCTTTTGTACCATTTCCACATAATATGACATTTGTGATGTTTTTATTCTTTTGGAACTTTTGTGAGCGAAATGTTTACTGTTAATTTGTATTGTTTATTTCACTTTTGTTTATTATCTATTTTACTTGCTTTGGCAATGTTAACATATAATCCCCATGCCAATAAAGCCCTTATATTGAATTGAACTGAAAGAGAGAGAGGATGAGGCAAAGAAAAGAGAGTGAAAGAGAGAGAGACAGAGAGACAGAGAGAGAGTGAGTGAGTGAGAGAGAGAGAGAGTGAGAGAGAGAGAGAGAGACAGAGAGTGAGAGTGAGAGTGAGGGAGAGAGAGAATGAGAGAGAGAGAGACAGAGAGTGAGAGTGAGAGTGAGAGTGAGGGAGAGAGATTTTAAAGGGCTCATTAGCGTTATGCTCACACTGTGCTGTAAAGTCGGCCCCACTCTTTCAAGGGCTGCAAGGTCAACGGTGCTCTTAGGCACAGATCTAAGATCATTTTGACTTCCCCTGATCCTAACCATAACCATGAGGGTGGAAATGCAAATTGAACTTAGATCAGTTTCTGGTGGCTGTTTGGGGGCCACAGGGCTGGCACTGAAGGGTGACTGCCTTAAGATACTGAAACAGCATATAAATCAGCACATTCACTTGCTTTTTCATCACACACACACGCACAAACACAAACACAAACACACACACGCACACACACAAGCACGTATACGTACACACGCACGCATGACACACTACACATAGAGTCAAATAATGGTTAGACTGAGGGGATTTTTGGCATCGTAACAACAAGCAGAAGATATGTAAAGGGAAGGAGAGATAAAGTGCATTCAGAAAATATTCAGACCCCTTCTCTTTTTCCACATTTTGTTACGTTACAGCCTTATTCTAAAATGTATTTTTTTAAAAACTTTTTCAATCTACACACAATACCTCATAATGATAAAGCAAAACATTTTGTGAATTTATTACAAATAAAAAACAGAAATACCTTATTTACATAAATATTCAGACCCTTTGCTATGAGACTCGAAATTGAGGCACCCACCTGTTTAAATAAGGTCCCACATTTGTCAGAGTAAAAACCAAGCCATGAGGTCGAAGGAATTGAGCTCCGAGACAGGATTGTGTCGAGGCACAGATCTGGGGAAGAGTACCAAAACAATTCTGCAGCATTAAAGGTCCCCAAGAACACAGTGGCCTCCATCATTCCTAAATGGAAGAAGTTTGGAACCACAAAGACTCTTCCTAGAGCTGGCCGCCTGGCCAAACTGAGCAATCAGAGGAGAAGGCCCTTGGTCAGGGAGGTGACCAAGAACCCAATGGTCCTTCTGACAGAGCTCCAGAGTTCCTCTGTGGAGATGGGAGGACCTTCCGGAAGGACAACCATCTCTGCAGCACTCCACCAATCAGGCCTTTATAGTAGAGTAGCCAGGAGTTTGCCAAAAGGCACCTAAAGGACTCAGACCATGAGAAACAAGATTCTCTTGTCTGATGAAACCAAGATTGAACTCTTTGGCCTGAATTCCAAGCGTCACATCTGGAGGAAACCTGGCACCATCTCTACAGTGAAGCATGGTGGTGGCAGCATCATGCTGTGGGGATGTTTGTCAGTGGCAGGGACTGGGAGACTAGTCAGGATTGAGGGAAAGATGAACGGAGCAAGGTACAGTGAGATCGTTGATGTTAATCTGCTCCAGAGCGCTCAGGACCTCAGACTGGGGAGAAGGTTCATCTTCCAACAGGACAATGACCCTAAACACACAGCCAAGACAACGCAGGAGTGGCTTCGAGACAAATCTCTGAATGCCCTTGTGTGGCCCAGCCAGAGCCGGACTTGAACCTGATCGAACATCTCTGGAGAGATCTGAAAATAGCTGTGTGCAACACTCCCCATCTATCCTGACAGCGCTTGAGAGGATCTGCAGAGAAGAATGGGAGAAACTCCCCAAATACAGGTGTGCCAAGCTTGTAGCATCATACCCAAGAAGACTCGAGGCTGTAATCACTTCAAGAGATGCTGCAACAAAGTACTGAGTAAAGGGTCTGAATATTTATGTAAATGTGATTTTTTTTTAAATAAATTTGTGAAAATTCTAAAAACCTATTCTTGCTTTGTCATTATGGGGAATTGTGTGTAGATTGATGAGGGGAAAACATATTTAACCCATTATAGAATAAGGCTTTAACGTAACAACATGTGGAAAAAGTCAAGGGGTCTAAATACTTTATGAATGCACTGTACAGCGAAATTGAATTGATATATATATATATATATATAAGAGAGAGAGAGAGAGAGAGAGATGTCAGAAGTGTGCTTGTGTTAATTGAGTGTTAGGGTACAACGAACAACTCGACCCTGTCCAAAGTGTCAAATACCAAGCTGAGGGTGAATGGTCATTCCACTTTAGTTCAAAGTTAAGTAGTCAGGTCAGAAACCACTACTCCCGGTAGCTTTTTGACCTTTCACCTTTTTGGTTATCATGTAATCATGCGGTCTTCTTTGATACAGTTAGACACCTGAAGAGGCTGTTCACTAAGCTAAACAGACAGACATGGGGTGCATCCCAAACAGAATAGGTGGTTCACTAAGCTAGACAGACAGACATGGGGTGCATCCCAAACAGAAGAGACTGTTCACTAAGCTAAACAGACATACATAGGGTGCATCCCAAACAGAATAGACTGTTCACTAAGCTAGACAGACAGACATGGGGTGCATCCCAAACAGAATAGGTGGTTCACTAAGCTAGACAGACAGACATGGGGTACATCCCAAACAGCCCCCTATTCTCTGTAGGGTACTACATTTAACCAGCTCCCATAGGGCTTGAGTCAAAACAAGTGCACTCTGTCAGGAATAGGGTACAGTTTGGGACACAGACATGCTCAGTTTATTATCCTATCTTCCCTATATGCTGTCTTAACCTGTTTTATAGCCTATACGGGTCAGAACCGATGTGTGTGTGAGTGTGTGGTTGTTAAACAGACCCCCAGATGCAGATGCATGCAAGCATACACGCAGGCACACACATCCACATGTGTGCTTGTGTGTGTTTGAACGTGTGTGTGTGTGTGTGTGCGTGCGTGCTTGCGTGTGTGCGTATTTGCGTGTATGCGTGTGTACATTTATGGGTCTGTTTTATAGCCTACGGGTCAGGACCGGTGAAAAGCTGTGTTTCTGCCACATTTCACCCCATTGGCCATTACTCCTGGAGCTATCGCCTCTTCAGTCCAACAGGGGAGTGGGCGTGGGACTGGAGAATGTCACAGCTGGAGAGAGAAGTAACTTCCTACTGTGGAGGAGCTGCCTCAGCTGCCCCAGGCTATGGTTATATGTTTGCTTTATTTCTGTGTCCAGAATCCTGTCTAGTTCTACAGATCTGGTCCAGAATCCTGTCTAGTTCTACAACTCTTGCCCAGAATCGTGTCTAGTTATACAGCTCTTGTCCAGAATCGTGTCTAGTTCTACAGCTGTTGTCCAGTATCCTGTCCAGTTATACAGCTCTTGTCCAGAATTCTGTCTAGTTCTACAGCTGTTGTCCAGTATCCTGTCCAGTTATACAGCTCTTGTCCAGAATTCTGTCTAGTTCTACAGCTTTTGTCCAGAATCCTGTCTAGTTCTACAGCTGTTGTCCAGAATCCTGTCCAGTTATACAGCTCTTGTCCAGAATCATGTCGAGTTCTACAGCTGTTGTCCAGAATCCTGTCTAGTTAGACAGCTCTTGTCCAGAATCCTGTCTAGCAGGGTTAGGGTCAATTCCATTTAAATTCCAGTCAATTCAAAACATTCAAATTGTAAAAAATCCTAATTGAAAAGCAATGAATATAATTTGAATTGGAATTTTAGTGCACTTCCTAAATTGACTGGAATTGAAATGGAATTGAGCCCAACCCTGCTGTCTAATTCCCATTGTCACACGTCAGATAGCGCAACGTCCCTCTGTACTGATCTGTCTGATAACTCCAAATGCTCATGGGATAGCTAAAAAGTTAGACTACAATATGCTGTCCTAACGTTCAAAAATGTTACCAAGGTGACATTTTCCACTGAACCCCCTTCCATCCTATAAAACAGTCAAAGTTCATCTTACCAAAAAGTTTTTTTTCATGAGCAAGTCTTCACTACATAATTCTACGTCTAGTTAAAGTGTTTTGTGGTGGTAGAATCAGTATTAATGAAATTCAAAATGTGCATACAAATGAGCTAGGTAACAGCTAGCTAGTGTCTACTTGCTGGCTGAACCAGTCTCAGATCAATCCATAGGAAACAAAAGGCAGGGACGCTAACAATGCCAGTTCACACACTCAATGCTGAATAGTCCCTCTAGCTAGCTAGCTATTGTAGCGAAGTTCTAGCAAATGCACAAATTAGTTTACATGATATCTGTTGTGCTGTGATCAGTGCACCGAGTTCTACCACTGACTGCTCTGTACAGCTGTTATCGCGTTAGCCAAATGTTACAAAGTAGCGAGGCACAATGCCAACTGTCAGAGTTAGATACATGCTGATTTCTGAGAACAGTCCAGGGGAGATCGACTGCCCCCCCCCATAATAGTGAATGGAAAAATGACAATCTTTGTGGTCAATCTTCATTTAAATAAATAACAAATTGGATGATAATCATGGTAACAATTATTGTTTCTAATACACCAGATGTATGTCTTGAACTGATTGTTTAAAAATCGCACACAGAAGAAGTTATAAGGATAATTTAGTTGCTAATGGCAACCTGCTGGAGCAAGTTTGCTCAGCTGATCGTGCATGGTAGTTGGCAGAAGAGCAGAGTTGTCACGACCCCCCCCCCCCCCAAAGGTGCAGACCTCAAAATGCACCTAAAAAAAAAACACAAAAACAACCCCAAACTAAAAGGGAGGGAAGGGAGGGTGGCCACCGTGAACGACGGTTATTGAGCTACACACCCTCCTTCCCAATCCTCCCCCCTACGGAGGTGGCTCAGGAGCGGGACGCAGACCCCGCTCCACTACTGGCTCACCCGACTTTGGTGGCGCCTCTAGAGCGGGGTCCCTCACCACTGACGCCAGACTGGCGGGCAACTCTGGCTGCGCTGGACAGGCGGGCAGCTCTGGCAGCTCCAGACAGGCGGGCGGCTCTGGCAGCTCCAGACAGGCGGGCAGCTCTGGCGCAGGATGCACCAGGCTGGGGAGACATGCAGGAGGCCTGGCTCTGGGAGCAGGCACAGGACTCACCAGGCTGGGGAGACTTGCAGGAGACCTGGCTCTAGGAGCAGGCACAGGACTCACCCGACTGGAGAGACATGCAGGAGGCCTGGCTCTGGGAGCAGGCACAGGACTCACCCAGCTGGAGAGACATGCAGGAGGCCTGGCTCTGGGAGCAGGCACAGGACTCACCAGGCTGGGGAGACTTGCAGGAGGCCTGGCTCTGGGAGCAGGCACCGGATACACTGGGCCATGGAGGCGCACTGGCGGTCTCGAGCGCAGGACTGGCACCACCCGTACTGGCTGGGTGCCCACTTCCCAACGGCAAATGCGGGATGCTGGCACCGAGCACACCGGCCTGTGGATGCTCGGCCTCGACACTGTGCGCATCGCCCCATAGCACGGGGCCTGACCAGTTAAATGCTCGCCACGGTAAGCATGGGGAGTTGGCTCAGGCCGCACTGAGTTCTCCAGGCGAACTGGGGAAATCGTGCGTGGAGCGGGCGCAAGACTCACCGGGCCGTGGAGGCGCACTGCAGGTCTGGAGCGCCAACCTGGCACAAGACGTGCAGGGCTGGGGAGGCGCACAGGATGCCTGGTGCGTGGGGCTGTCACAGTCTTCACCAGACGGCTAGCACGCCCCTCAGGACGAGTATGGAGAGCTGACTCAAGTGACACCAATTCGAGGACACGCTCCGTAGAGCGAATGTCGTGCCTCATGCACCAACACAGCAGCTCTCTCATAGCTCTCTCCTCCAATCTCCCCATCAACTCCTTCACTGTCTCTACTTCGCTCCCTTCGCTCACCTCCAATTTCACCCCGACTGGCTCTGGTCCATCCTCGGCTCCACCGACCGTCCCGTGTGCCCCCCCAGAAAAACATCTTGGGGCTGCTTCTCCTGGCCACGCTGCTTGGTCCTTTGGTGGTGGGTAGTTCTGTCACGACCGTCAGATGAAGTAGACCAAGGTGCAGCGTGGTGAGCGTACATTTTCCTCTTTATTGAATGTCGCCAGCAAAACCAATAAACAATATAAAACGACCGTGAAGCTTACAGGGCAAAGTGCCACAAACAAAGTTAACTACCCACAAGGACAGGTGGGAAAAAGGGCTGCCTAAGTATGGTTCCCAATCAGAGACAACGATAGACAGCTGTCCCTGATTGAGAACCATACCCGGCCAAAACAAAGAAATACAAACAATAAAAATAGAACATAGAATGCCCAAAACCCCAAAACACACAGAAAAACACCCCCTGCCACGCCCTGACCAAACTACAATAACAAATAATCCCTTTTTCTGGTCAGGATGTGACAAGAGTGATGTCCTGAAATAGGAACTAGTGTTAAGAGGATGAGCAAAATCAACATTTTTAGAGATGTTCTTCTATTGGTTAGACAGATGGCTCCTGGCAACTGTGTATCACGTTAGAATGACAATGGTCTAGTTCCAGGACTCTAGTTCAGAAGAACCCTTTCTAGTTTGAGATCACTGGTCCAGAACTTTGTCTAGATTTAGGAACTCTGGTCCAGAAGTATTTTCCAAAACTCTGTCTAGTTCCATTCATAACAGAGTACCGGAAATTAATCCATTGACTCTTGGCAAGACAGAATTGCAGAATTGAACACACACACACACATACACTGCACTCCCAAAGTCTAATTTGCCTTGTCATAGCTTGCCGTCCACAATACCCAAGCATATAAATGACATTTGATATGACCTCAGGTCTATTCATAACTAGACATGTCCGCTACAACAATATGCTGCTAATTTTGGGTCATGATGACAAATGGTGAAAACGCTGAGCCATCGAAAGGCATGTTAGGAAGCCAGCATGCTCACCGGCCTGCCAGGGGAGGGTGTGTGTGTTCATCGTGGAGCATGTTAGGAAGCCAGCCAGCCAGCCGGCCCGCCGGCCTGCCAGGGGAAGGTGTGTGTGTTCATCGTGGAGCATGTTAGGGAGCCAGCCGGCCCGCCGGCCTGCCTGCCAGGGGAGGGTGTGTGTGTTCATCGTGGAGCATGTTAGGAAGCCAGCCGGCCCACCGACCTGCCAGGGTAGGGTGTGTGTGTTCATCGTGGAGCATGTTAGGAAGCCAGCCGACCCACCGGCCTGCCAGGGGAGGGTGTGTGTGTTCAACGTGGAGCATGTTAGGAAGCCAGCCTGCCCGCCGGCCTGCCAGGGGATGGTGTGTGTGTTCATCATGGAACATGTTAGGAAGCCAGCCGGCCCGCCGGCCTGCCAGGGGATGGTGTGTGTGTTCATCGTGGAGCATGTTAGGAAGCCAGCCGACCCACCGGCCTGCCAGGGTAGGGTGTGTGTTTCACAGGTCCTAAACTAAGTAGGACGAGGGTAAAAAGTGGATGAAAGGCAGAGCAATTGTGTATATGTCAGGATCTTAGTGCTGCTACTGTTGGGGGAGTGAAATAGGTGAGAGAGAGAGAGTGAGAGAGTGATAGCGAAAGAGAGAGGGAGTGGCAGAAAGTGGGGGGAGAGAGTGGGAGAGACAGAGAGCAGGAACCTGGACTTCATCAAAGAAATCGGAAATACAGATATTGTCATCCTACAAGAAACCTGGTATAGAGGAGACGGACCCACTGGTGGCCCTCTTGGTTACAGAGAGTCGGTAGTCCCATCCACCAAACTACCAGGTGTGAAACAAGGAAGGGACTCAGGGGGTATGCTAATTTGGTAGAGAGCAGACCTAACTCACTCCATTAAATTGATCAAAACAGGAACATTTTACATTTGGCTAGAAATTCAAAAGGAAATGATCTTAACAGAGAAAAATGTCCTCCTGTGTGTTACCTATATCCCCCCCACTAGAATCCCCATACTTAAAAAAAAAATAATTATTATTATTTCACCTTTATTTAACCAGGTAGGCTAGTTGAGAACAAGTTCTCATTTACAACTGTGATCTGGCCAAGATAAAGCAAAACAGTGCGACACAAACAACAACACAGAGTTACACATGGAATAAACAAGCGTACAGTCAATAACACAATAGAAAAAAAAGAAAGTCTATATACAGTGTGTGCAAATGGCATGAGGAGGTAAGGCAATAAATAGGCCATAGTAGCGAAGTAATTACAATTTAGCAAATTAACACTGGAGTGATAGATGAGCAGATGGTGATGTGCAAGCAGAAATACTAGTGTGCAAAAGAGCAGAAAAGTAAATAAAAAGACAGCTTATTGAAGACAGGTTCTCCATCCTGGAGGGGGAAATCAATCATTTCCAGGCCCAGGGACATATACTAGTCTGTGGTGACCTAAATGCCAGAACCGGACAAGAACCTGACACCCTCAGTACACAGGAGGACAAACACCTGCCTGGAGGTGACAGCATTCCCTCCCCCATATGCTCCCTTAGGCACAACTATGACAACATAGCTAACAAAAACGGGTCACAACTCCTGCAGGTCTGTCGCACGCTGGGCATGTACATAGTCAATGGCAGGCTTAGAGGGGACTCCTATGGTAGGTACACCTATAGCTCATCTCTTGAAAGTAGTACTGTGGACTACTTTATCATTGACCTCAACCCAGAGTCTCTCAGTGTTCATAGTCAGCCCACTGACACCCCTATCAAATCACAGCAAAATCACAGTATACTTGAACAGACCAATACTCAATCAAAGCCAAAAGGAAATGAATAATATTAAGAAATGCTATAGATGCAAGGAATGTAGTTTGGAAACCTACCAAAAAACAATTAGGCAACAACAAATGTTAAACTTTTAGACAACTACCTGGACAAAACGTTCCACTGTAATAGTGAAGGTGTTAACTTGGCAGTAGAAAATCTTAACAGTATATTTGACCTTTCAGCTTCCCTATCAAATCTTAAAATCTCAAATAGAAAACTGAAGAAAATGAACAACAATGACAAATGGTTTGATGAAGAATGCAAAAATCTAAGAAAGAAAACGAGAAACATGTCCAACCAAAAACATTGAGACCCGGAGAACCTGAGTCTACGCCTTCACTATGGTGCATCAGTAAATCAATACAGAAATACTACGGAAAAAGAAGGAATAGCACGTCAGAAATTAACTTAATGTAATTGAAGAATCCATAGACTCTAACCACTTCTGGGAAAATTGGAAAACACTAAACAAACAACAACACAAAGAATTATCTATCCAAAATGGATGTATGGGTAAACCACTACTCCAATCTTTTTGGCTCTATAACAAAGAACAAACAGCAAAAACATATACATGATCAAATACAAATCTTAGAATCAACTATTAAAGACTACCAGAACACACTCAATTCTCCAATTGCCTTGAATGAACTACAGGACAAAATAAAAACCCTCCAACCCAAAAAGGCCGGTGGTGTTGATGGTATCTTCAAGAAATTATCAAATATACAGACAACAAATTCCAATTGGCTATACTAAAACTCTTTAATATCATCCTTAGCTCTGGCATCTTCTCCAATATTTGACTGACAACCCCAATCCACAAAAGTGGAGACAAATTGGACCCCACTAACTACCATGGGATATGCATCAACAGCAACCTTGGGAATATCCTCTGCATTATCATTAACAGCAGACTCGTACATTTTCTCAGTGAAAACAATGTACTGAGCAAATGTCAAATTGGCTTCTTACCAAATTATTATACGACAGACCACGTATTCACCCTGCACACCTTAATTGACAAACAAACAAACCAAAACAAAGGCAAAGTGTTGATTTCAAAAACACCTTTGAATCAATTTGGAATGAGGGCCTGCTATACAAATTGATGGAAAATGGTGTTGGGGGAAAAACATACGTCATTATAAAATCAATGTACACAAACAACAAGTGTGCAGTTAAAAAAACACACACATTTCTTCCCACAGGGGTCGTGGGGTGAGACAGGGATGCAGCTTAAGCCCCACCCTCTTCAACATATATATCAACGAATTGGCGAGGGCACTAGAAAATTCTGCAGCACCTGGCCTCACACTACTAGAATCTGAAGTCAAATGTCTATTGTTTGCTGATGATCGGGTGCTTCTGTCACCAACCATGGAGGGCCTACAGCAGCACCTAGATCTTCTGCACAGACTCTGCAAGACCTGGGCCCTGACAGTAAATCTCAGTAAGACCAAAATAATGGTGTTCCAAAAAAGGTCCAGTCGCCAGGACCACAAATACAAATTCCATCTAGACACCGTCGCCCTAGAGCACACAAAAAACTATACATACCTTGGACTAAACATCAGTGCCACAGGTAAATTCCACAAAGCTGTGAACGATCTGAGAGACAAGGCAAGGGCATTCTATGCCATCAAAAGGAACATAAAATTCAACATACCAATTAGGATCTGGCTATAAATACTTGAATCACTGCCCTTTATGATTGTGAGGTCTGGGTCTGCTCACCAACCAATAATTCCCAAAATGGGACAAACACCAAATTGAGACTCTGCATGCAGAATTCTGCAAAAATATCCTCCGTGTTCAATGTAGAACAAATAATGCATGCAGAGCAGAATTAGACCGATAGCCGCTAATTATCAAAATCCAGAAAAGAGCCGTTAAATTCTACAAACACCGGAAAGGAAGCGATTCCCAAACCTTCCATAACAAAGCCATCACCTACAGAGAGATGAACCTGGAGAAGAGTCCCCTAAGCAAGCTGGTCCTGGGCTCTGTACACAAACACACCCCACAGAGCCCCAGGACAGCAACACAATTAGACCCAACCAAATCATCAGAAAAAAAAAAATAATTACTTGACACATTGGAAAGAATTAACAAAAGAACAGAGCAAACTAGAATGCTATTTGGCCCTAAACAGAGAGTACACAGTGGCAGAATACCTGACCACTGTGACTGACCCAAACTTAAGGAAAGCTTTGACTATGTACAGACTCAGTGAGCATAGCCTTGCTATTGAGAAAAGTCGCCGTAGGCAGACCTGGCTCTCAAGAGAAGACAGGCTATGTGCACACTGCCCACAAAATGAGGTGGAAACTGAGCTTCATTTCTTAACCTCCTGCCCAATGTATGACCATTTTAGAGACACATATTTCCAGATTACTACCAGATCTACGAACAATTCCAGATCTAAAGACCACAGGAGGGGACAGCTTTATTAAAGCCTTACTGTTTCTAACTGTCTTAATCTCCCCCATAGAAACAACAGTGACAGCACCATCAACAAAAACGGAAGAGATCTGTTGCAGCTCTGTCGAAGGCTGGGTCTGTACTTTATTACTGGTAGGTTACGGGGGACTCTTTGGGGAGATGAACCTATTGCTCACCCCTTGGCCACAGCACAGTAGACTATATGATTACATACATTGACCCTTTCTCTCGCTAACTCATTCACTGTCAAGCCACTAAAACCTCTGTCTGATCACAGACACATTATGTTGTTCTTCAAAAGAACAGACATGGAAACAAACCAACTTTCACAGCCCATTAGAAATTCATACAGATGGGCCCAAAACAGCACAGAAGAATATCAGAAAGCAACCAGTAACCAACAAATCCGAACACTTTTATATAACTTGCTGGATGCTACATCCACTCACAGTAAAAAATGCATCTGTCACGACTACTGCCGAGGGTGGTTCCTCTCCCTGTTCGGGTGGCGCTCGGCGGTCGTCGTCACCGGCCTACTAGCTGCCATCGATCCCTTTTTCGTTTTTCTGTTAGTTATGTCTTTATGAGTTACACCTGTTTTCCATTAGTAATTTGTTTTATTATTTAAGCCCGCCTCTCCACCTGTTCTGTGTGCGGCTTGTTACGTGTCGTCACTTTGAATGTTTTGTGGTACATGTATTTTGGACTTCGGGGTTATTGTTTTGCCCTATTGTGCTTGGACATATTTCCTTGGTTTTCTGTACTTATTAAATTACATATTGTACCAAACATTTTCCTGCTTCCTGCGCCTGACTCCACACCCACGAAGCCCAAAGTGTTACAGAAGCCCACACCATAGAAATGGAGTCAACAGAAGCAGCCACCACTCCTCTACCATCGATGGAGGAACGGGTCCTCCATCACACCACCGTTCTCCATCGGATAGGGTCAGCCATGGACCAGATGATGGAGAGAATGGATCGATGGGAGAGGAGTGGTCTCCTCCCTTCACTTCCGGTTCACCCGACGAGCTCACCTCCTCCACTCCCTTCCCCGTCTGGATCTGGGGCACTACGTCTTACGCCTCCGAGGGAGTATGATGGAGCAGCGGCAAGGTGCCAGGGATTCCTATTACAACTTTAATTATACCTGGCGACCGTGAGGCCGACTCCCTCGGGGGAGGAGAGCGTGAGCCTCCTCATCTCCTGCTTGACGGGTCGAGCATTGGAGCGGGCCAACGCTGTGTGGAATGGACCCGATTCCGCACGAAACAACTACCCTGAGTTCACCCGCCGTTTCAGGGCCGTCTTCGATCATCCCCCGGAAGGAAGAGCGGCGGGTGAACGACTGTTTCACCTTAGGCAGGAGATGAGGAGCGCGCAAGATTTTGCCCTAGAATTCCGGACTTTGGCGGCTGGAGCTGGGTGGAACGACAGGGCCCTAATAGATCACTACCGGTGTAGCCTCAGGGAGGACGTCCGCAGGGAGCTAGTGTGTCGGGACACTACACTCTCCCTAGATGAACTGATCGACATGTCTATACGACTGGACAATCTGCTGGCTGCCCGCGGGCGTTCAGAGAGGGTCCTGTCAGTTCCAGCTCCTAGCCTGCCTGCACCCATTCCTATGGAGCTCGGGGGAACTGCGTCAAGGGGAACCGGAGGAGGGCACCCCTCCTGCACCAATTGTGGTCGACGAGGACACACGGCTGACCGGTGCTGGGGGGGTCCCTCTGGGAGTCGAGAGGGCAGGCAGAATACTCCTCGTTCATCCCAAGTGAGTCAGCACCACACTCACCCAGGATCCTCTGTTGGTCACGTGTTTGTCTTTATTTTTTTCCTTGATTTTGCTCCCTTTTCCCAGCATAAGGCGCTAGTTGATTCAGGCGCAGCTGGGAACTTTATGGATAGCGGACTAGCCCTTAAGTTGGGAATTCCGCTGGTACCGTTAGATTCCCCTTTCCCCGTGCACTCCTTAGATAGCCGACCATTAGGGTCAGGGCTGATCAGGGAGACCACGGTGCCACTGGACATGGTAACGCAGGGGAATCATAAGGAACTAATTAGTTTCTTTATTATCGACTCACCTGCGTTTCCAGTGGTGCTGGGGTGCCCTGGTTAGCTAGTCACAATCCTAAGATTTTGTGGAAACAGGGGATTCTCCAGGGATGGTCAGAGGAGTGTTCAGGTAGATGTCTAGGTGTTTCCATCTGTGCCACGTCGGTGGAGAGTTCAGACCAGGTTTCCACTGTGCGCATTCCCCCTGAGTATGCCGATTTGGCTCTCGCCTTCTGTAAAAAGAAGGCCACTAAATTACCACCTCATCGACCGGGGGATTGTGCGATAGACCTCCAGGATAACGCTGCGCTTCCTAAGAGTCACGTGTACCCATTGTCCCAGGAGGAGACGTTGGCTATGGAGACATATGTCACAAAAGCTCTAGGGCAAGGGTACATTCAGATCTCCATTTCACCTGTCTCCTCGAGTTTCTTTTTCGTGAAAAAAAGGGGGGAGGTTTGCGTCCATGCATTGATTATAGAGGTCTCAATTCTATCACAGTGGGGTTCAGTTACCCGCTACCTCTCATTGCTACCGCAGTGGAATCATTTAACGGAGCGCGTTTTTTCACGAAACTGGATCTCAGGAGCGCTTATAATCTGGTGCGTATTCGGAAGGGAGACGAGTGTAAAACCGCATTTAGTACCACATCGGGCCACTATGAGTACCTCGTCATGCCGTATGGGTTGAAGAATGCTCCAGCCGTCTTTCAATCTTTTGTGGATGAGATTCTTAGGGACCTGCACAGGCAGGGAGTGATTGTGTATATCGATGATATCCTTATTTACTCCTCCACACGCGCCGAGCATGTGTCTCTAGTGCGCAAAGTGCTTGGTAGACTGCTGAAGCATGATCTATACGTCAAGACTGAGAAATGTGAGTTCTTCAAAAAAGCCGTTTCCTTCCTGGGTTATCGCATTTCCACCTCAGGGATGGTGATGGAGTGTGATCGTGTTAATGCCGTGCGTAATTGGCCGACTCCCACCACGGTGAAGGAAGTGCAGCGTTTTTTTGGTTTTGCCAATTACTACCGGAGGTTAATCCGGGGTTTTGGCCAAGTTGCGGCTCCCGTTACCTCACTTTTGAAGGGGGGACTGGTGCGTTTGCGGTGGTCGGCTGAAGCGGAGAGAGCCTTCAACCAGTTGGGGTACGGTCCGGAGGAGAGATGCTGGGTCCCGGTGGGGGACATACTGGATCCATCATTGTTAGTTGATTTCCATCGCCTCCATCCGGATCGCCCTGCGCCTCGTCCTACGGGTCGACCTCGAGGCCGGTGTCGGCGCGCTGCGGGAGCCCCGCATCGGGGGGGGGGGGTACTGTCACGACTACTGCCGAGGGCGGTTCCTCTCCCTGTTCGGGTGGCGCTCGGCGGTCGTCGTCACCGGCCTACTAGCTGCCATCGATCCCTTTTTCGTTTTTCTGTTAGTTATGTCTTTATGAGTTACACCTGTTTTCCATTAGTAATTTGTTTTATTATTTAAGCCCGCCTATCCACCTGTTCTGTGTGCAGGCTTGTTACGTGTCGTCACTTTGTATGTTTTGTGGTACATGTATTTTGGACTTCGGGGTTATAGTTTCGCCCTGTTGTGTTTGGACATATTTCCTCAGTTTTCAGTACTTATTAAATTACATATTGTACCAAACGTTTTCCTGCTTCCTGCGCCTGACTCCACACCCACAAAGCCCAAAGTGTTACAGCATCAATCTAGCAGTAAAAAACATCAACAATATATTCAGGCAAACAGAAAAAGAAGCAGAACTGAAATTGTTTTTTAAAAATCTATAAAATACCTCAGAGGACAACTGGTTTGATACAGATTGTAAAAATAATTAGAACACTATCAAACCAAAGCACAGATACCCAAATAATGGTGAATTACACCTTCATTACTGTCATACTTAAAACTCTATAAACATACTCACAGAACCAAAAAAGCACAGTATAACAGCAAGTAGCTGACACTAATTGAGGAGTCCATAAACAACTTCTGGCAAGATTTGAAATTTTAATAGAGGAATTAACAATACAAAATGGTAACATATGGACAACCCATTTAAAACACTATACAACACCGTTCCAATTGATGCAAACACAGAACACTGCAAAATTCATGAGAAGTTGAACACTGTTAGAAAAAGCTATAAATGACTATCAAAATCCATTGGAATCCACAATTACTAACCAGGAGTTCTATAAGAAACTTCAGGCCTTCAAATTTAAAAAGGCATGCAGACCTGATGGCATCCTAAATGAGATGCTCAAATTCACTAGTGCATTTCAATAATACAGTATTAACTGTTTAGTTTGATCCTGAGTGTAGGTTATTTCCCTGACATCTAGAATCAAGGACTCATAACCCCAATCTTTAAGAACTGAGACAAAGTTGTCCATAACAATTACAGAGGCATTTGTGTGAACAGTAACCTGGGGAAGGTTTTCTGTAGTATTATAAACGTGTGTCACGTCTACTCCCGCTCTCCTTCTCTGGCGTTCGTTGTTGCCAGTTTATTAATTATTACGCACACTGTCACGTCCTGGCCAGTATAAGGGTTAATTGTCATTTTAGTTTGGTCAGGACGTGGCAGAGGGTATTTGTTTTATGTGGTTCAGGGTGGTGTGTTAGTTAGGAGGGCGTTTGATTTATTATTTCCGGGTTTTGAGTTATGGTCCATGTTGATGTATTTCTATGTGTAGTCTGGTTGATGTATTTCTATGTTAGGTTGATTGGGTTTGGGACTCTCAATTGGAGGCAGGTGTTTCCTCGTTGCCTCTGATTGAGAGTCCTATATATGGGTAATTGTTTGGTGTAGGTTTTGTGGGAGATTGTTTCTTGTCTAGCATATGTGAGCCTGAGAAGACTGTCTGTAATTCGTGAGTTCGTTTTGTTATTTTTGTATGTTCATTTTGAGTTAATAAATGTTCAAGATGAACAAACACAGTCCTGCTGCATTTTGGTCCTCCTTCACCGACGATAACCGTGACAGCACACCTGCCACCATCATTACGCGCACCTGCGCCTCACCTGGACTCCATCACCTTCCTGATTACCTCCCCTGTCTGTCACTCCCTTTGGTTGTCACGACTTCAGCCGAAGTTGGTTCCTTTCCTTGTTCGGGCGGCGTTCGGCGGTCGGCGTCGCCGGTCTTCTAGCCATCATCGATCCACTTTTCATTTTCCATTTGTTTTGTCTTGTCTTCACACACACCTGGTTTCAATTCCAACATTACATGTTGTGTATTTAACGCTCTGTCCCCCCATGTCCTTGTCCGGAATTGTTTATTGTAAGTGCTTGTGCACGTTATTCTGGTGTGCGACGGGTTTTGTACCCATTTATTGATTGTTCTGTTTCCGGTGGTTTTTATTATTAAACTGCGCCGTTGTAAACACAGTTTTTGCTCTCCTGCGCCTGACTTCTCTGCCGCCAGTACGCACCCCATTACATTGGTTCTTTCCCCAGGTGTTACTATTTCTGTTTTGTTTCATGTCTGAACGCTACTCGTGTTTCTTGTTTTGTTCCATGTTTGTTTATTTATTAAATTCACTTCCTGTACTTGCTTCCCAACTATTAGCGTACACGTTATAATGTGGGAGTTGTAAACTTCTTTAATAAGCACAATGTCTTCAGTAAAAGCCATTGGATTTATACCAAAATATTGCACGACCGATCATCACACTGATAGATACACATGTCCACCAAAATGTACACTTGCTTATCGACTTCCAAAAAGCATTTGATTCTACTTGGCATATAGGACTGTTCATGTCACGACTTCCACCGAATGTGGCTCCTCTCCCTGTTCGGGTGGTGCTCGGCGGTCGTCGCTGCCGGTCTACTAGCTGCCAATGATCCTTTTTCTTTTTCGTTTAGTCTTGTCTGTTTTGGTTGTGCACCTGTTCCTTGTTTGGGTTGATTAGTGTGGGTATTTATTTTCTCTCTACCCGCTTTGTGTCGTGCGGGTTTATTTTAGTTTCCCTGTTTTATGTTGGGTAACGTTATTTTGTTCATCAATTTTCATTCAGGTTATGTCCTTTGGATTTCGTTCTTTTGGTCATTTTTGGACTGTGTAATTTTGGTCCGGTGCTTGTATGTTTTTTGATGGACTTTATTAAACTCTTGTTATTGGAATTATCTTCTCTCCTGCACCTGACTCCTACACCCATCTCTCGTAGAGAGACGTTACAGTTCAACAAAGTTATTGAAAGTGTTGTAGGGGGTAAAACATATAACATAATTTAATCAATATATACTGGCAATATGCACAGCATCAAAATTGTCAAGAAAATAACAGAATTCTTTAACCAGGGGTGGGGCCTTCGCCAGGGTTGCGATCTGAGTCCTGCTCTTTTCAATATTTACATCAACGAATTGGCCATTATTCTAGAAAAATCCTCAGCCCCTGGTGTTAGTCTCCACAATTCAGAGGTTAAAAGACTGGTATTCGCAGATGACCTGTGCCTGCTGTCACCCACAGCATATGTCCTACAGCAGAGCCTGGACCTGCTAGAGCAGTACTGCCAGACCAGGCCAAAAATCTAAAACAATTAGAGTGTCATTTCCCCAAATTTGAAACCCTTATTGAAGGTTTCAAAGACCTCTCTGATTAGAATAGCTACCCGTCCTGTTGTGGGAAGATGCAGAGAGCTGTGGGTTGGCAGCGCACTACATTGCTGCCTGCCATAAGATGAGGGACAGTGTCTAACAGACCAACCAACCTGCACATGTCCTCTATGTTATTGTTATTGTCCAATTGTATGGTTATTTTTACCCTTGATTATTGTTGTTAATGATTGTCAATGGGACAATCTTGATTATTGTTGTTACTGATTGTCCCATTGACAATCTTGATTATTTTTACTATGTTAATATTGTAAATGTATCACAGTCTCCACAGTACGCTTTGGCAATATGTACATTGTTAACGCACGCCAATAAAGAAAATTTAATTTAATTGAAATGAAATTGAAAGACAGAGAGAGAGAGAAACAGAAAGAAAGAAAGAAAGAAAGAAAGAAAGAAAGAAAGAAAGAAAGAAAGAAAGAAAGAAAGAAAGATAGAGTGAGAGAGGGTATGTGAGGGGTAGTTAGTAGAGAGCGGGAATGTCAAACATCTAGCCACTGTTATTCAGACAGAACCAGTGGGGAATGAGGGAGTGAGAGAGGGTGAGAGAGGGGAATGGGGCAAGGTGAACCATGGTGGATATGTCAGGCACCCAGCCCTCGACTGCTGTTGAGTGGGTGAAATGGGAGGGAAAGACGGTGTATGTCAGGCATCTGACAGAGCCCAGTATTATCAAGGCAGCACTGGGGGGAATGAGAGGGGGTGTGAGAGGGGGTATGACAGGGGACAGGGGGTGTGTGTGTGTCAGGTACCCAGCTCTCAGCTGCTGTTGAAGGAGATGAAAGGGGCAGAGAGTGGAGTGGGAGTGGAGAGATGAGTGGAGGGGGTTGAAGAGGGGCGAGGAGAGGGAGGGGAAGCTGAACCATTGCCTTCATGTCAGAACCCCAGCTCTGCTGCCTCCTGCAACACATAGCAGAGAGCTGAGCCACACACTGTTCCGCTGTTCCCATAGGAGAACCCTTTTTGGTTCCAGGTACAACTCCTTTGGGTTCAATGTAAAACTCTCTGTGTAAAGGGTTCTACCTAGAACCAAAAAGGGTTCTTAAAGGGTTCTCCTATGGGGACCACCGATGAACCTTTATAAGTTCACCTTTTTTTCTAAGAGTGCAGAGCAGAAAGAGCAGGCTGCATTGAGCTGTAGGGGCCTGGTACACAGCATAGAACTCTATTTACAGTAATACACCGGATAGAGCCTTATGATAGAACCCTATTTACAGTAATACACTGGACAGAACCCTATGATAGAACCCTATTTACAGTAATACACCGGATAGAGCCTTATGATAGAACCCTATTTACAGTAATACACTGGACAGAACCCTATGATAGAACCCTATTTACAGTAATACACTGGATAGAACCCTATGATAGAACCCCATTTACACTGGATTGAACGATTTACAGTAATAACATTTTCTGAAACCCTCTTTAGTGTAACTCCATATAACCTCTCTCATATCCTTTTCAATGTACTTTAATTTCCCTCCCGTAAAACAGTAGACATTTAGGGCCGGTTTCCCGGACACAGATTAAGCCTAGTCCTGGACTAAATAGTATGAAAAACGGAGAATCTCCATTGAAATAGATGTTTAGGTCAGAACTGTGTAGAACATCGGTCAATAACGTGTAGCAGTTGTAACACTTAAATTAAACTATTTAGCAGGTCATATTTCTAAGCACTGACAACGTTGTAAACTCTAAGATGGGCTTATTGTTTGTAGAGTATGTCAGGTACAGTGAAATGTACATGTTAAGTTTATAGTTGTGTAATAGAACAACCAGTATTTGGAACAACCCCGTTTGACATA
Organism: Salmo trutta; assembly: GCF_901001165.1. Lineage (NCBI taxonomy): Eukaryota > Metazoa > Chordata > Actinopteri > Salmoniformes > Salmonidae > Salmo > Salmo trutta. The sequence goes on along the minus strand of NC_042968.1, from coordinate 34,810,121 downwards.
TAAAACACCAACATGACAGTACAAGAGCTACTCAAAACTATTTTCATGAGAGGATTCCAACACACACATTCTTTCAAACACCCATCCCTACTTTCCAGTGTTCACAAGAGTTCATCCCTTGACATCCATTTTGACCATCCGTTCCCCTTGAAAACCATTAGGAGCCTGAGGCATGTTGCTGAGTAGCACTCTCTGTCCTCATGATGGCTTTGTTATAGAGGTGTATTTCTGCCTGTTCCCTGTAGCTGGGCCCAGCACCGGTCCTTTTAAACCACATAATTCACACATACGCACAGGCACACACAAAGACACACACACACACACGCAAAGACACACACACAGACACACACACACACACAGCAGCTGCAGTCCACTCCTCACCTCTCAGAATAGAGCAGAAACACCAGGCTGACTCAGGAGAACATGTGTAGGTGGATTCCATATTCAACCCAGCCATTAAAATGAGAAAGGGAGGGAGGGAGGGAGGGAGGGAGGGAGGGAGGGAGGGAGGGAGGGAGTACAACTAACTGCATATATAACAGTTAGGAGTGTACTGGCACTCACACTCATAACAGTGTATCTGTCTGCAGATGGAAATGCGTCACCTCTAGTGAATGCAGAATCAGAACCAACTGTGTGTCCTGTTGTGAATGCTGGAGACCAAGAATTCTTTAATGTTCATGATATAGTTAAGCAATAAGGCCCAAAGTGGTGTGGTATATGGCTAATATACCACGGCTAAAGTGCCTGACTACAGTCCTTAGCCGTAGTATATTGGCCATATATCACAAACCCCCGAAAATAGCCTTATTGCTATTATAAACTGGTTACCAACGTAATTAGAACAGTAAAAATAAACGTTTTGTCATACCAGTGGTATATGGTCTGACATATCACGGCTGTCAGCCAATCAGCATTCAGAGCTCGAACCACCCAGACTATAATGATGGATAGATGGATTAATGATTGTTTTGATCTTTGAATGCCAGTTTTGAGACATTGAATATGACTATTTGATTCTTGTGATTGGATGCAATAATATGGAATGAAAAGTGGCAGTAGCCTAGTGACATGAATAATAATGATTGTGAATCATAACTGCTCATTTGAAGGATTTGCTCTAGAAACAAGCTTAATAGCCCTGAATTATGGTGAATAAGCTAAGAGCTATTGCTATGTAAAGAGTCATATTACTGCTACTGGGAGCAAGCAACATCCCCCTCTCTCTCCCTCTCTCTCTCTCCCTCCCTCTCAATCTCACTCTCTCTCTCTCTCTCACACACTCTCTCTCTCTCTCTCTCTCTCTCTCCCTCTCCCTCTCTCTCTATCTCTTTCCCTCTTTCCCTCTTTCTCTCTCTCCCCCTCCCCCTCTCACTCCATCCCTTCCTCTTTCTCTCTTTATCTCGTCCTCTTTTTCACTCTCTCCTTCCCTCTCTATCGTCCCTCTCTCTCCCTCCCGCCTTCTCTCTCTCCCTCTATCCATGTCTGACTGGGTTCTCCTGAGTGCAGCGGGTCCAAAAATCTAGAGAAAAGGAAATACTTGGAGGGTGATTTCATATTCTGAAAAAGGCCTGAAAAAATCCCTCTTCTAATTGCACACTTCACCAACTACACACTACACTCCATGTACCCACAGAGAGAAAGAGACATTAATACATAGTCCTTTTAGTAGGCCTACCTATCAAATAGAGTGTAGCTACATAGAAATTACAGTGTAGCTACACAATACTACATGGTATTTGCAACTGTTGTGTTAAGCTACGGTATGCTACGGTTTACTATGATTGTCACTTACAAAGTTGACCAGCAGCACACTTACAATATAAGTCTGCTGTAAGCCTGTCTGGGTTGAAGATGTAGAAAAGAAAAGGACAAAGCCAAATGTAGAATTATTAACATTAATGAGAGAGGTTTTGCAGTTTGGAGCTACACAATCACCTCCCGTAAATCTGAATCATAGCTAATGACATCTCTGAAGTTTATGAATTGTCCAACTTCTTTTTACATAATATTGTCCTTTCTAGGGGCAAAATAGCAGGTAGCACGATGAAAGCCCTGGCTACAGCTCTGAGCACAATGAAAAGTAAAAATTACGTTTTGTAAAGGCAGAAAGAGCCAACAGAAAGGCCTCCAGTGTTTCCTGTCTGGAACATCTAGTCTTCATTGT
>NC_042968.1:34772954-34805454 GCF_901001165.1 Salmo trutta | reverse complement strand
CTGCTAGGTCTTACTGTAATCCTCTACCTCTACCTCTACAACACTGCTAAGTCTTACTGTAACCCTCTACCTCTACCTCTACAACACTGCTAGGTCTTACTGTAATCCTCTACCTCTACAACACTGCTAGGTCTTACTGCAATCCTCTACCTCTACATCTACAACACTGCTAGGTCTTATTGTAATCCTATACCTCTACAACACTGCTAGGTCTTACTGTAATCCTCTACCTCTACAACATTGCTAGGTCTTACTGCAATCCTCTACCTCTACATCTGCAACACTGCTAGGTCTTACTGTAATCCTCTCCCCATTACCCCTGTCTGTCCATTTAGCTCTTAGACAGAAATACTACACACACACACACACACACACACACACACACACACACACACACACACACACACACACACACACACACACACACACACACACACACGGATGCACACACACACACACACACATAAACACACAGACAAAGACACACATGGACGCACACACAGAGAGAGCTACACATTGACACACACAGACACACATGGACACACACAGAGACACACACACAGACACAGACACACGTGGACACACAGAGACACACACACAGACAGACATAGAAACACACACACACAAATGCACACACATATACACACGCACAATTTAGCCTGGTTTTATTCCTCCAGACATTCCTGACACTCCAAACTGTATCTGTATTGTTCATCATCCTCTGTGTGTGTGTGTGTGTGTGTGTGTGTGTGTGTGTGTGTGTGTGTGTGTGTGTGTGTGTGTGTGTGTGTGTGTGTGTGTGTGTGTGTGTGTGTGTGTGTGTGTGTGTGTGTGTTTTGTAGTAGGCGGGTTATTAATAAAAGGCCCGTAGTAAAACCCTCAAAGGACCAGACATTTGGGACACAGCGGATCAACTAAGATCACCATTCAGAAACAGTGTCTGCTTCCCAAATGGAACCCTTCTGATAGAATGTAGTACACTATACAGGGAATATGGTACCATTTGGAGCACAGAACCTCAAATACGTGAGCAGTAGGCTACTGATGTCAATTAACCGGGACAGCATGACAACACAAGTAGCAGCAAGAAATCATGATATGCATGGAAAGAGGATTCCGTCACAATGGATGAAACGTAAACACAACAATGCAAAGACATGGATGTTTTTGATAAGACAGCGTTACGGTTTTCTAGCAAAATAGTGTAGGAGCGGTTTCTAACTAGCTGTAAGTAACTTTAGCTAGCGAGCGCCAACTAACTAATGTGCTAGCTTGATATCTACTGTAATATAAACTAACAAACTAAATGACTCTAGCTTGCTAGCTAACATTACTTACATGGTTAACTGTGGGGCGAAACAATTAACTTCTTCGCAGTGCTAGCAAACATACGCTGCCTCCAATGCAGTTTGTGCCACATAACAACTGGAAAAGCAAGCTGCCCTTTGAATTAACTTCTACTGTACCACAAAGACAAAATAAGATCCTTAGGCTGGCAAATCCCCTCACTAATGTTTTAATTAATGGTATTAGAAGTTGGAAGTGAAAGCCTCTTGTTACATCTCTGTTTTCCCTATCCTCATAAAGTACTGGACTGGAAACACCTCAACAGAGACGTGAGAAAGCCTGAAGCCAGAAACACAGCAACAAAAGTTCCGCTCTCAAACACACACACACACAAACATGCACGTATGTACGCACACATGCACACGCGCACACACACACACACACCTCCTGAGGAAACCAAAGGCTACAATTACAGATCCAAAGAATTATGACTCCTACTTAATCACTTTCTGCTTCAGCATCCCTGGGCTAGCAGGACAAAAGCAGTGGCACATGGAAAATGCATCGGAGAGAGACTTATCTTTCATTAGGATTCTTTTGTCTGTGTTTTGCATATCCTGTGTGTTATTCCTCCCCTCAAACACGTGTGTGTGTCAAGCATGCATGCTGAAGTGTGTGTGGCGTAGTTTGGAGAGTAGAGATGTCTACAATAGATTACATCCCGCTCATTGAAAGCAGATGGATGGGGAGAGGGATACTGTGACAAAACCAACTGGTTACTTCTTGTCTTGGCTGTCACAGTGCAAAGCTGTCCACGCCACACTATTTCAAAATAATGATGGAGTTAATTAGAATCCTAGCGCTCAGTGGGAGAAAATTTCTGTCTTCCAACAACATTATCTTCTTGGAACGTTACTCCTGATTCACTGCAGCTCTTGGTGGTAGCTGTGTAGATGTCACTATGTGATAAGCACAGTCCTCCTTCTCTTCTCCTCTCCCATCTGCTCTTCCCCCTCCTCTCCTCTTCCCCTCACTTCCTCCTCTCCTCCCTCCTCCTCTCTTCCCCTCACCCCCTCCTCTGCTCCCCCTCCTCTCCTCTTCCCCTCACCCCCTTCGCTCCTCCCCCTCATCTCCTCTTCCCCTCACCCCCTCCTCTCCTCTCCTCCCCCCTCCTCTCCTCTTCCCCTCACCCCCTCCTCTCCTCCCCCCACATCTCCTCACCCCCTCCTCTCCTCTCCTCCCCCCTCATCTCTTCTCCATTTTCTCTTGTCTTGGACATATGTGCTTAACTTCTTGCGGATCATTGGGACGCTAGCGTCCCATCTGGCCAACATCCGGTGAAATTGCAGAGTGCAAAATTCTAATTAAATTACTATAAATATTTCACTTTCATGAAATCACAAGTGCAATACATCAAAATAAAGCTTACCTTGTTGTTAATCCAGCCGCCATGTCAGATTTGAAAAAGGCCATGCGATTATCTGAGGACAGCGCCCAGCACACAAAGGCATAACAAATAATTTTCAATCAGGGAGTTGCGACACGAAAGTCAGAAATAGCAATATAATATATGCCTTACCTTTGAAGATCTTCTTCTGTTGGCACTCCAAAAGGTCCCAGTTACATTACAAATTGTCCTTTTGTTCGATAAAGTCCTTCTTTATTTCCATAAAAACTCAGTTTAACTGGCGCGCTTCAGTCAATAATCTACTCGGTTTCCCTCCTTCAAAATGCATACAAAATGAATCCAAAACGTTACCAATAAACTTATCCAAACAAGTCCATCAACGTTTAGAATCAAACCTTAGGTACCCTAATACGCAAATAAACGATAAAATTGAACACGGAGAATCGTTATTGTCTTTACCGGAGATAAACAAAAAGAACGCACTCTCAGCCATGCGCTTGGAAACACTACAGCCAAAATGGGAGCCACTTAGAAAAACAACTCTTTCTAAAGACTGTTGACATCTAGTGGAAGCCCTAGGAACTGCAATCGGGGATGATTTCGCCCTATTATAAAAGTGCCAGCCATTGAAATCAGTGGTATGCTGAATTTTTATATTTTTTATGGTTTGTCCTCGGGGTTTCGCCTGCCATTTCAGTTCTGTTATACTCACAGACATTATTTTAACAGTTTTAGAAACAGTTTTCTATCCAAATCTACCAATTATATGCATATCCTAGCTTCTGGGCCTGAGTAGCAGGCAGTTTACATTGAGCACGCTTTTCATCCGGACGTCAAAATACCGCCCCCTATCCCAAAGAAGTTAAGACAGAACATTACATATAAAAGGTTCCCTGTAGAATCTCTCTGGAGTTGTTTTTCAAGTCAGCATCCCGGAGAGAATATGACAAGTCTCTGAATTCACCTTCATGAGTCATTAACTCCCAGTCACTCCCATTCGCTCTTAATCAGCGACCTGAGCCAATCGACTCCATAGAGCCTCTGCCGTGTGGCGTGGGAGGGACTGAAAGCTTTGTCTTAGCAACGCCTGGTGCTTTTAACCAAGAAAGTGTTGCCAGTATATTTCCCTCCTGAGCCACAGGCCAAAGCCAATTAATTGCGGTGGAGTGTTCAACCATGTTGAAAGAGAAATTTGAGAAAATGGCCGTCGTTTTGCTGTTGGTTTTAGAGGATGTAGATGGGATTTTATGAGGTCTTCTTTCACTCACTGCAGATTTGATCTGAATCTCTGCAGTGGGTGGTATTGTCCCACCTGAGTGAAAGCCTTGGAATAAGAATAATTTTCAATGGAGATGTGAGAGAGAGGGAGAGTACTGAGTTTATTGTTCAAAACAAAAGCATGGTGTATGTATTATAGATGAGCAGGAATTTTAGACATCACTGTGTATGGGGTGTTGTGTGTGTGTGTGTGTGTGTGTGTGTGTGTGCGTGCGCGCGCCTGTGTGTGTGCGTGCGTGCGTGCGTGTGTGTGCGTGTGCGTGTGTGTGCGTGTGCGTGTGTGTGTGCGTGTGTGCGTGTGCATGCGCATAACAAATTTTTATCCTTCAGATAGCACAACGATCACAGCATATCTGACTCCAAAAGAGCTGTATTATGCCAGACAGAATGTAAGCTGCATGAGGTAAGATAACCCTAGTTAAAAATGTAAAGCATTTGAGACATCACACAGCTAACATTGTATTGTTGAATAAATTAATCTAAATGTGTATTCTTACAAGCACAAGAATTATGCTTTTTTTATGCTTAATTTAACAAATTCCAGTCTGTACAGATTCGTACAGTACACACTAACACATCTCTGTCCCCCCTCTCTCCTCTCTCACTTTATCTCTCCACTCTCTCTCGCTCTCTCTCCTCTCTCTCTCTTTTGCTCTCTCTCCTCTCTCTCTCGCTGTTCTCTCTCTCACTCCTCTCGACTCTATCTCTATTATCTCTTTCGCTCCTGGCAAGGTGTCACCAGCCGCCAGACGGGGGAGGTAAGTGTGTTCTCGAGACATGGACGAGGGTTTCTCTAATGGAGCCAATTCACTGTGTTAATGCACTCAAATGTCATTATTGCCACTCTTTACCCACCATGTATCACTGGCTTGATTGGCAGCTGGATCTGTGTGTAGGCTGGTTAGTGATTACTGTCTTATTTCACTCAATATGCCTTAACCAACCATGTTGTTCCACCTCCTACATATGCGATGACATCACCTGGTTTAAACGTCGCTAGAGACTATATCTCTCTCATCATTACTCAATGCCTAGGTTTACCTCCAATGTACTCACATCCTACCTTACCTTTGTCTGTACACTATGCCTTGAATCTTTGCTATCGTGCCCAGAAACCTGCTCCTTTTACTCTCTGTTCCGAACGTGCTAGACGGCCAGTTCGTATAGCCTTTAGCCGTACCCTTATCCTACTTCTCCTCTGTTCCTCTGGTGATGTGGAGGTTAATCCAGGTCCTGCAGTGCCTAGCTCCACTCCTACTCCCCAAGTGCTCTCATTTGTTGACTTCTGTAACTGTAAAAGCCTTGGTTTCATGCATATTAACATTAGAAGCCTACTCCTTTAGTTTATTTTACTCACTGCTTTAGCACACTCTGCCAACCCGGATGTCTTAGCCGTGTCTGAATCCTGGCTTAGGAAAACCACCAAAAACCCTTAAATTTCTATCGCTAACTATAACATTTTCCGCCAAGATAGAACTGCCAAAGGGGGCGGTGTTGCAATCTACTGCAAAGATAGCCTGCAGAGTTTTGTATTACTATCCAAGTCTGTACCCAAACAATTTGAGCTTCTACTTCTAAAAATTCACCTTTACAGAAACAAGTCTCTCACTGTTGCCGCTTGCTATAGACCTCTCTCTGTCCCCAGCTGTGCCCTTTATACCATATGTGAATTTATTGCCCCCCATCTATCTTCTGTGCTACTAGGTGACCTAAACTGGGACATGCTTAACACCCCGGCCATCCTACAATCTAAGCTTGATGCCCTCAATCTCACACAAATTATCAATGAACCTTCCAGGTACAACCCCAAATCCATAAACACGGGCACCCTCATAGATGTCATCCTAACTGACTCACCCTCCAAATACACCTCTGCTGTTTTCAATCAAGATCTCAGCGATCACTGCCTCATTGCCTGCATCCGTAATGGGTCGGCGACCAAACGACCACCCCTCATCACTGTCAAATGCTCCCTAAAACACTTCTGCGAGCAGGCCTTTCTAATCGACCTGGCCGGTGTACCCTGGAATGACATTGACCTCATCCCGTCAGTAGATGATGCCTGGCTATTCTTTAAAAGTGCCTTCCTCACCATCTTAAATAAGCATTTCCCACTCAAAAAATGTAGAACTAGGAATAGATATAGTCCTTGGTTCACTCCAGACCTGTCTGCCCTTGACCAGCAGAAAAACATCCTGTGGCGTTCTGCATTAGCATCAAATAGCCCCCGTGATATGCAACTTTTCAGGGAAGTTAGAAACAAATATACACAGGCAGTTAGAAAAGCTAAGGCTAGCTTTTTCAAACAGAAATTTGCATCCTGTAGTACTAACTCAAAAAGTTCTGGGACACTGTAAAGTCCATGGAGAATAAGAGCACCTCCTCCCAGCTGCCCACTGCTCTGAGGCTAGGAAACACTGTTACCACCGATAAATCCACTATAATTGAGAATTTCAATAAGCATTTCTCTACGGCTGGCCATGCTTTCCACCTGGCTACCCCTATCCCGGTCAACTGCCCGGCACCCTCCACAGCAACCCGCCAAAACCCCCACCATCATTTCTCCTTCACCCAAATCCAGATAGCTGATGTTCTGAAAGAGCTGCAAAATCTGGACCCATACAAATCAACCGGGCTAGACAATCTGGACCCTCTCTTTCTAAAATGATCCGCCAAAATTGTTGCAACCCCTATTACTAGCCTGTTCAACCTCTCTTTTGTATCGTCTGAGATTCCCAAAGATTGGAAAGCTGCCGCGGTCATCCCCCTCTTCAAAGGGGGTGACACTCTAGACCCAAACTACTACAGACCTATATCTATCCTACCCTGCCAATCTAAGGTCTTCGAAAGCCAAGTTAACAAACAGATTACCGACCATTTCGAATCCCACCGTACCTTCTCTGCTATGCAATCTGGTTTCAGAGCTGGTCATGGGTGCACCTCAGCCACACTCAAGGTCCTAAACAACATCATAACCGCCATCGATAAGAGACATTACTGTGCAGCCATATTCATCGACCTGGCCAAGGCTTTCAACTCTATCAAGCACCACATTCTTATTGGCAGACTCAATTGCCTTGGTTTCTCAAATGATTGCCTCGCCTGGTTTACCAACTACTTCTCTGATAGAGTTCAGTGTGTCAAATCGGAGGGCCTGTTATCCAGACCTCTGGCAGTCTCTACGGGTGTGCCACAGCGTTCAATTCTCGGGCCGACTCTCTTCTCTGTATACATCAATGATGTTGCTCTTGCTGCTGGTGATTCTCTGATCCACCTCTACGCAGATGACACCATTCTGTATACTTCTGGCCCCTCTTTGGACACTGTGTTAACTAACCTCCAGACGAGCTTCAATGCCATACAACTCTCCTTCCGTGGCCTCCAACTGCTCTTAAATGCAAGTAAAACTAAATGCATGCTATTCAATCGATCACTGCCCGCACCTGCTCTGACTTAGAATACGTGGACAACTACAAATACCGAGGTGTCTGGTTAGACTGTAAACTCTCCTTCCAGTCTCACATTAAGCATCTCCAATCCCAAATTAAATCTAGAATCAGCTTCCTATATCGCAACAAAGCATCCTTCAATCATGCTGCCAAACATACCCTCGTAAAACTGACTATCCTACCGATCCTCGACATCAGTGATGTCATCTATAAAATAGCCTCCAACACTCTACTCAACAAACTGGATGCGGTCTATCACAGTGCCATCCGTTTTGTCACCAAAGCCCTACCCACCATTGCGACCTGTACACGCTCGTTGGTTGGCCCTCGCTTCATACTCGTCGCCAAACCCACTGGCTACAGGTTATCTACAAGTCTCTGCTAGGTAAAGCCTCGCCTTATCTCAGCTCACTGGTCGCCATAGCAGCACCCACTCGTACCACGCACTCCAGTAGGTATATCTCACTGGTCACCCCCAAAGCCAATTACTCCTTTGGTCGTCTTTCCTTCCAGTTCTCTGCTGCCAATGACTGGAACGAACTGCTAAAATCTCTGAGCTGGAGACTCATATCTCCCTCACTAGCTTTAAGCACCAGCTGTCAGAGCAGCTCACAGATCACTGCACCTGTACATAGCCCATCTGTAAACAGCCCATCTATCTACCTACCTCATCCCCATACTATATTCATTTATTTATCTTGCTCCTTTGCAAGATACAAAGATACAGGCGTCCTTCCTCACTCAGTTGCGAGGGAGGAAGGAAACCCCTCAGGGAATGATTACTTTAAAACAGTTACAGAGTTTAATGGCTGTGATAGGAGAAAACTGAGGATGAATCCACCACATTGTAGTTACTACACAATGCTAACTTAATTGACAGAGTGAAAATAAGGTGTAAGGACCGACGCCGGAGATGAGGAGCAGGCACGCGGAGTCAACATTTAATAAGGAACAGACATGAAACAAGACCGGCACAACATCAGCACACGGGCAACACAACAATATTTGACAATCAATGCAGCAGCGGGGAACAGAGATGGGGAACTGACAATCTGGCTGAGGTGTAGCAGCCTGATGAGACGTCCGGGCATAAAAACCTGACGATCCGGCTGAGGCCTGACGTGGGATGAGCGCCTTCCGAGCCAACCGGGGCAAAAAACCTCTCGAGCCAGCTAGTGCATGACAGCCGACGAGCTGGCTTAGGCACCCCGGTTCCATCGGTGGCGGCCCCCAGACCCGACGTCACCACCACCCAGAAAGCCAGCACTCCCAATGCTTTGTTTGGTGGCTGCTGCGTTCTGTAAGGACCGACGCCAGAGACGAGAAGCAGGTACGGGGAATCAACATTTAACATGGAACAGACATGAAACAAGACAGGCACAGCGTCGGCACACGGGCAACATAACGACATTCAACAATCAATGCAACAGCGGGGAACATAGATGGGGAACTGACAAATATAGGGGAGGTAATGAACAGGTGATTGAGTCCAGGTGAGTCCAATAATACGCTGATGCACGTGATGGGGATAGGCAGGTGTGCATACTGATGGTGGCCGGAGTGTGAAATGCTGGGTGAGCAGAGCGGGAGCAGGCGTGACAGTAACCTCCTTCTTTTTCATTCTGTAAGAATCAACGCAGAAGATGAGAAGCAGGTACAAGGAGTGAAGGTTTAATAGCTGACGGACATGAAACAGAACAGGAACAGCGTCTGTACAGGAACACATAACAACAATTAATGTGGACACAGGGAACACTACCGAGGAACAGACAGATATACAGGAGGTAATCAACAACGTGAAGGAGTCCAGGTGAGTCCAATGAGCGCTGCTGCGCGTAATGATGGTGACAGGTGCGTGTAAAGAAGGGTAGCCTGGCGCCCTGGAGCGCCAGGGAGGGAGAGTGGGAGCAGGCGTGACAGTACCCCCCTCTAGGGGTGCCACACAGTCCCACCGGTTGAGGCGTGGGAGCCTGAAGATCCAGCTGAGGTGTGAAAGCCTGACGATCGGAGAAGCCCGATGGGCCGGCTGAAGCATGACGTGATATGGGAACCTGCCGAGCCAACCGAGGCAAGGAAACCTCTCGAGCCAGCTAGGGCGTGACAGCCCATCAAGCCAGCTTAGGCACCCCCGGTTCCATCGGCAGCGGAATCCAAGCCCAACGTCACCAACAAAACAAAAAACTAATGAGCCGGCTGAGGCATAGGAGCCCGACAAGCCGGCTGAAGCATGACGTGGGATGGGAACCTGCCAAGCCAACCGGGGCAAGGAAACCTCTCGAGCCAGCTAGGGCATGACAGCCCGACGAGCCAGCTTAGGCACCCCCGGTTCCATAGGCGGCGGCCCCCGGGTCCGACGTCACCAACAAAACAAAACCTCAAAAAACTCCCTGATGCTTCTTGTAATGGTGTCCTCATTCTGTAAGGATCGATGCAGGAGATGAGAAGCAAGTACAAGGAGTGAAGGTTTAATAACTGATGGAGACGAAACAGAACTTGAACAGCGTCTGGACAGGAACACATAACAACAATTAATGTGGACACAGGGAACACTAACGAGGAACAGACAGATATACAGGAGGTAATCAACAACGTGAAGGAATCCAGATGAGTCCAATGAGCGCTGCTGCGTGTAATGATGGTGACAGGTGCGTGTAAAGAAGGTGCCCTGGAGCACCAGGGAGGGGGAGCGGGAGCAGGCGTGACAGAAGGAAGCCTGTACAGCGGGGATCATCAACTAGATTCAGCCGCGGGCCAAATTGACCGCAAGAAGCCCAAAGAGATATAATTTATTACTAAAACATAATAATTTCAACCTTGCTTAGATTTGTATATGATCACTTGTCACTGTATTATGCTTGGAAGTACTTGGGAACAGATTTCCCAAGTAGAAATCACTTGGAGCTGATTTTCTTGTGTTTTTACAGTCTTTTATATTAACCAACAAGAAAAATACAATAATACACAAAAAAAACTTAGCAGAAAACATGGGATGCTAAATTAAACCACCCTCGGGCCAAATGCGGGCCGCCAGTTTGGGAACCCTGCTGTAGAGAATATAAATATTCAAAAACAAGCATCCTGTTTGCAATAAGTCACTAAAGTAAAACTGCAAAAAATGTGAGCAAAGAAATTGACTTTATGTCCTGAATACAAAACGTTATATTTGGGGCTAATCCAAAGCAAAACATCCCTGAGTACCATTCTTCATATTTTACAGCATGGTGGTGGCTGCATCATGTTATGGGTATGCTTGTCATCGCCAAGAATTAGGGTGAAAAGAAACAGAATAGAGCTAAACACTAAGCAAAATCCTAGAGGAAATCCTGGTTAATTTGCATTCCAACAGACACCAGGAGACACGTTCACCTTTCAGCAGGACAATAACCTAAAACACAAGGTTAAATATACAGTGGAGTTGCTTACCGAGACGACATTGCATGTTCCTGAGTGGCCTAGTTACAGTTTTTACTTAAATCGGCATGAAAATCTATGGCAAGACATGAAAATGGCTGTCTAGCAATGATCAACAACCTACCGGACAGAGCTGGAAGATTTTTTTTTTAAATAATGTGCAAATATTGTACAATCCAGGTGTGCAAAGCTATTAGAAACTTACCCAGAAAGGTTCACAGCTGTAATAGCTGCCAAGGGTGATTCTAACATGTATCGACTCAGGGGGGTTGAAAACTTTTCTAATCAAGATATATTAGTGTTTATTTTTAAATATATATATATATATACACATCCATCCCTACACTTACTGAAAAAGGACAGAATTTTCAACAGTTCATATGCGTATCACTCCCCTCAAAAAATGTTTTGCGCTGATGCACATGATGTATGCCCACGGATGGTCTCTGTTCATTCTTTTATGACTAAACTGTTTTCCCACTATGTGGCTCAGCGTTCTACAGGGAAACATAAGTTGTGGCTTGTTCAGTGGCAATGCTCTGCATAGTGATTTCACTGCTTTGATTTATACAGTGAAGAAACCCCAAGGCACAGTCTTCAACCTATTATTATGTCATTATAACACATGTTTTGGTATGATAGGTGTTTTGTGTACGTGCGTATGTCAAGGGGCACAGTACGATTATTCATGTGAGACTATAATCAGACTGTGTTTTGTCTGATTGACTAACTATCAGCTGTCTGAAACATCCATCACACGTTATCTTAATGGACCTGTGAACTCTAGAAGACTTCCAGCCAGGGAACTCGTTGACATGGCAGAGTGGTGTCATTGGTCCACTTTAAAGTTTATACTATGGTGTAGGTTGAGGTTGCCTTAGCCTCAAGACACTGATCTTGGGTCGGTTTTGCATTATACCCAATAATGGTTAAGGTTGGGATTGGGGGAGGGGAAGCTGATCCTAGAAACTTCACCCTGGAGCACTGTTCACAGCAGGTTTGTCCATTCAGGGGGTGAATTCAACTCCTGGTCTGTAGTCTATAGTTGTTGGACACATTGTAATAGAATGAGAACACAGTATTACCTATGGTTGGAAGTACTAGCCATGCCTCTCCCTCTTTCCCTCTTTCTGTCTTTCACTCTTTTTCTCTACTAGGGAAAAACCCACACAGCCTGTTCTTGATGACTTGTTCAGAGAGAGAGAGAGAGAGAGAGTGTGTGTGTGTGTGTGTGTGTGTGTGTGTGTGTGTGTGTGTGTGTGTGTGTGTGTGTGTGTGTGTGTGTGTGTGTGTGTGTGTGTGTGTGTGTGTGTGTGTGTGTGTGTGTGTGTGTGTGTGTGTGTGTGTGTGTGTGTGTGTGTGTGTGTGTGTGTGTGTGTGTGTGTGTGTGTGTGTGTGTGTGTGTGTGTGTGTGTGTGTGTGTGTGTTGAGATAAGGTCAGTGGAAGGTAGTCCCCGTAGTGGCAGGTAATCGAACTGGCCTCCTTTTTGTCTTCTTCTTGACTATGTCTGTAAGAAATGTAGATTGTCTGTGTGCTTTTGGTTTTACCATCCTTGTGAAGACCAGAAGTAAAATAAGGAAAATTCAGACAATGAGGACATTTTGCCAGTCCCCACAAGGGAAAAAGCTATTTTAGACTTGGGGTTTAGTTTTAGGGTTAGAATTAGGGTTTGGGTTAGGTTTAGGAGTTAGGGTTTAGGGTTAAGGTTAGGGGTTAGGGAAAATAAGATTTTGAATGTGAATTAATTGTTTGGTCCCCGCAATGATAGTAAAAAAACGTGTGTGTGTGTGTCAGAGGGAGGTCCATTAAATACCCAGTTACATTTAGGTCAGGGCTACTAGACAAGTTCTGGAGCCTTTCTCCTGCTAACAGAGGCAGGAACACAGACAGGTCAGTCAGAGGGCCTCTAAGCTGCATTTTAAAAATAGATAGTGTAATGAATGACCTGCTTCTCCTGCCGAGTCACCACAGAAGCTACAGCAGTAAGTGACGGCATGCTCACATTTTTACTAAATTGTTTCAGGTCAAGAGAATACGTTCTCATTCTAAAACATACATTTGTGAAGAAAGAAAGCAAAACATGAATGTCCACTGTCTTTATTAGCGTTCATATGTTTACTTTCCTTTATCCAAATCTCTCCTGTCTGTCTGTCTTTTCGGGCACCCTATTGACTATATCTGTACTAGTTTTGACCAGAGCCTTATGTTCCCGGGTCAAAAGTAGTGCACTATAAAGGGAATAGGGTGCCATTTGGGACAGAACCTTTTGGTTCAGTTAGAACCCCACCGTGTCAACGTCCAGAGCGACTGTGTCTGTGCACTGCTCTGTGCCTGCCCATGTGTTCTGCATTCGAGAATAAAACACTTGTCAGCTCTTTTCTCGACAGAGCTTGGAATTGTTACCTAATAGAATGGTTTACGTGGCCAATTTCTGCCGGGCCGGGCTTGAATGTTTCCATTTTAAACTTATCATTAGAGCCCTGTTTCTCTCGCTAGCTCCACTTAGATGTGGTAGTATCTAGCAGCCGAGCATGTGTTCCAACGTCAGTCTTTCCAACATGAGCACATGGTTGTAGGGTGAATTTCGGTGAAGTTGCCCCTGAACGCTAATTTTGGGTCACTTATGCATTTCTCCCATTACTGGTAAAGGTCGGGATTGGAGGAAGGGAAGTGATCCAAGATCAGCGTCTAGGGGGAAACTTCACTCCGGAGCTGAACACATGACACGGGAACAGGAAGAGGATGAAGAGGGAGGGCAAACTGCTACAGAAGTACTGTGTCACTGTCTCACTTCTTCTCTTGCCCTTTCAACAGTCTCATACTAGTTTTCTCATGTCATGCAGTCTCACACCAGTCACTTTGCCTTGTTGAATGAATTGTCAACAACAGCACAGGTCTGCCTGTACAAAACATACTCTTATGTTATACTGGTTTACCTATACGAACATACTCTTATGTTATACTGGTCTACCTATACAAAACATACTCTTATGTTATACTGGTTTACCTATACGAACATACTCTTATGTTATACAGGTCTACCTATACAAAACATACTCTTGTTATACTGGTCTGCCTATACGAACATACTCTTATGTTATACAGGTCTACCTATACAAAACATACTCTTATGTTATACTGGTTTTCCTATATGAACATACTCTTATGTTATACTGGTCTACCTATACGAACAAACTCTTATGTTATACTGGTCTACCTATACGAACATACTCTTATGTTATACTGGTCTACCTATATGAACATACTCTTATGTTATACTGGTCTACCTATACAAAACATACTCTTATGTTATACTGGTCTACCTATACGAACATACTCTTATGTTATACTGGTCTACCTATACAAAACATACTCTTATGTTATACTGGTCTACCTATATGAACATACTATTATGTTATACTGGTCTACCTATACAAAACATACTCTTATGTTATACTGGTCTACCTATATGAAACACACTCTTATGTTATACTGGTCTACCTATATGAACATACTCTTATGTTATACTGGTCTACCTATACAAAACATACTCTTATGTTATACTGGTCTACCTATATGAACATACTCTTATGTTATACAGGTTTACCTATACAAAACATACTCCTATGTTATACACCCTTATACTCAATGATGGGTACAAACATGTTTTCTATAATCAAAGAAAATACTTCACAAACTAAAATTAGCTTCAAGACTGACGTGTTTGACAAAGGAGACCTAGAAGGGGCCATAGATGGTGATCTATTAGCAACTTAATTTGTACCAGAATAGGTCACATACAGTACAGTAAGATTTCTAATTAGCTACAGAGCAGCGCACTCAGCCCTCTCTCTCCTGTCTTCCTCCTCTCTCCCTCTTCTTGCTCTCTCTGCCTGCTCTCTTTATGCCTCCTCTCTCTCTCTTTCACTCTGCCTTCAAGAGAAATAATTAGGCCAAAGCTAATAATGTTGGTCCCTCCAACACTCTGGCTGACTTCATTAGGGAAGAGAGGGGTCAAATGTGCAGAAAACCATTCAACTGAAACAGTGTGGAGGACCCTTCCCTTTCTCAGTGTAGCTTTGTACAGTCTGTTTCAGCTAAACAATATGGTCATTAGCATAGCAAATACCTTTACGCAAAGTGACTTAAGGTATCTGTGTGTGTGTTCAGTGTGAGACCCATGCAGACATTGATTGAACACTGGGGCCTGTTCAGGAGGATGTACTGTAGTGTTATAGAACGTTCAGATAGATATCTGTAAGGTAGAGGGTTTGCAATCAGGTTCACTGTTATTATGGATCAGTATTTCACTATGTTTGTACTGTGTGTTATGTCCTGCCTCCTTTTTAAGCAAATGATCAAATGAATTTTAACCCACGGTGAGATAATAAAGTTAATCAAATCAGCTCTATTTGTAACTTTTCTGTCTGCAATGCTCTAAACATTTCACCTTCCTGAATACGGCTGGTGTTGCCAGCCCCATGCTCCAACAAACTGAACCATCAGAACAGTAGTACATTAACATAGATCTAAATGACAAGTAATCCATGATATAAACAAGACATGAAGCAGACAACTCATGAATGTACCCTTTTTTATTGGACTTATATAGAAATAATTTTTCTAAACAGAGTAGCACCGTTACTTAAGTTTTACTTTACCATGTAGAACTGTCAGAAAAATAAAACTCTCGATACATTTTCAAATCTTGTCTCTGCAAATATAACATTAGTATTTGACGCGAGGTTAAAGGCCCTTTATCATAAAATAAAATATACTTTGTTCTTAAACTTTGCTCAATAAAGTACATTTACACTCAAGTAACAGCACCTACATATACATAAACAAGTGGTAAACAAATGTATTAAAATAGAAATATTAAAACTATAGTGGTGCAACAGAAGTCTGTAAGTCCCACTGGAATCTAATTCATACAAATTTTTAGAAAGCATAAACGTTTTTTTGTTCTTTTTTGTTTGACTTACTAAGTTTTATACATTTCAACATTTCGTAATAATATAGAATAAAATATGCTTTATATTACTGAATAGAAAATATGCTGGGTGAAGCGATTTAAAAGATATTTTTTGCTGAACCTATAAAAACTCCATCCCAACAGAATACTGTCAAATGTAAATACACATCCTTGTGGCTCTTGTATTTCCACCCACAGTCTGTGTGATATTAAAATAATACAGTGATCATTGCCATAAGGTCATACTAAAAAATAAACAATATTTGAACCCAGCTACAAAAAAAGTTCACTGAACTTAAATAAAAAATATTTGTAAACATCTTTGCAATACGAAATATAATCTTTCAAGTCAAAAAAGAATAACATACTTCAATCTGTATTAACGTAATTAATATTACAACTTTTTCATCGACGTGGAATATTTTCCCATTCTATACATATATAAGCAGGATATGTTGTTGTACTCCCTTACATGGTTGGCTGACCTTAAACTGCAGTATCTTCACCTTACAAGAACTTAAGAAGTCGATGTCCTGACAAACTTGTCTCCCTCTTACATTCGATCAGTGAAACTGGAAGGCTTTTCTCTGCTAACAGTCTGACCAAACGACTCTTAAGTACCTCAGTCCAAGACCTTTCTGCCTTTCTCTTAACTTCATAAATGTTGTGTACAATTCATTACTACGACTACTGATTACTATGCTGGATTATTTTAAACATGCATTTGTAGATGTTGAAAATATCTATCTCCCTCAAGCTACAGTATGCTATAAACTATTCTGACGGAGCCCTGATGAGGGTTGTCTATCCCTTTTTTGGATACTGCAGCTTTCCTATACATACATATGTATATACACAAACATATATCCCCATACAATACGGTATAGGATCCTTTCAAGCAGAACAAGAGTCTTGTTTTAGTTGTGGTTGTTGCTATCGTAGTCAAGACCCAGTCATCTTCGTAATATTGTCAGTCAAGAAAGACTTGGTCATCTTGGTAATCAATGTTCATCTTGGTAATAACATCATAGTCAGAGAGTCATAGAGACAACGTCTTATGAAAATATACGTATGGCCTGAGTGACCCCTGTGTGGCACACGGGGCATTTGGGCTCACTCCTCTGGCAGATGCGGTTGGCACACTCCATACAGAAGAGGTTGTGGCCACAGGGCACCAGAGCTGCAATTACTTCGCTCTCAAAGCACAAGGAGCAGTCGCGGCTGCCCTTTCGGCTGGTGGAGGAGGAAGAGGATGAAGAGGAGGCTGAAGAGTCGCAGGGCACCCCGGGGAGGTGGGGCCCGGGCAGAGAGGCCATGGCGTTGGAGCTGGGGTACCCGTGGAAGCACCGGGGGCCTCCTCCTGGGTCGCTGCGGACTCTCCGGGCCAGGGGGTGATTGGTGGGTCCTCCGGCGTGGTTGTTTTGGAGGGGTGGGGACAGGCGGGGCTGGGGGGTACAGCCGCCGTTCATCCTCCTCTGGCTCGTCGCCATCCCATTGGAGTTCGTGGAAGCATTGGCTGATGGGTAGATGGCAGAGGAGGTGGAGGTAGGGGAGCTGGAGGATGAGGAGGAGGGAGTCATCCCCCGCTCGTACTGGGACCAGAGGAGGCCAGGCGGGGCCGGCGTGGGGTTGAACCCAGGCGAGGTGTCGCTGAAGGTCATGTCAGTGCAGTCGGGCGAGATGACGTCGCCACCATAGACAAAGCCATTCCCGTTGGTGTTGATGTTCAGATTGTTGTTGTTGTTGTTGCCGTTGCTGGCGGTGTAGCTGAGCGCCGGGGAGGGGGGGCTGTAGTCCGCCATGCGCGAGCCGCTGTTGGTACCGAAGTAGGAGTCTGTGGACGCGCTGCCCAGGGAGGATGATGAGTCGTTGCGGTAGTTGGAGAAAGGTTTGCGTCCCGACGTGGAGGCAGCGCTCTGCGGGTTTCTGGGCTTGGACCATAGGGTGGGGTGGCCATGGATGTCAAACCCGACGTCCGTGCCATTGGCATGGAAGTCGTTCTCGTCCTGGAGCTCAATGAGGCCACCAGTCCGCATGGTGATGTGGGCCTCGATCTCCTCCCGAGCCCGGTCCACGTTCTCAGGCATGCCCGTCACCTCGAACACGGGCTCCTTGTCCCTGCTGGGAGTCACGATGTAGGTGTGGGTTGTCTGCTGGATGCGCTTGATGGTGGCCCCCTTGGGACCCACGACCAGCCCAACCACCCTGTAAGGAACCCGGACTTGGATGGTGGTCTGGCCCGGTAGGTTGGGGGGTCCAGGGGCCGGGGGACCACCTCCCGTCGTCCCGTTGATGCTTGTGTTCTTGTTCCGGGAGGCCCGGATCATGGAGAAGTGCTCAGCCGCAGAGATGATCTCTCTCCTGGCCATAGCGACGTCCTCCCTCCTCCCGGTCACCACGAACACCGGCTCCTCGCCACGCACGGGTGTCTTGATGTAAGTGTTGGTCTTGGCTCGTAGCGCTTTGATTTTGCATCCTGTGGTTACACAGGAAAAGGTGACCGTAAGTGCATGTCAAAATGTTGAGGGACAAAAAACATCATGTGACTGGGGTGGAAATGTGGTCTATGTGCTGCTCGAAACAGCTGGGATATGTGAGTTTGTGTTTTTATTCTCAGCTATTTCAGAAAGGCTAGAAAAACAATTCAGCCTATCTTATCCGGGATAAATTCAAACCACATGCTCTACGACTATCATGTCCATATGCCAGATGAGGTCAAAAATAGCACAAGTAAAGGGGTGGGGGGATGCGTGCAGAATCCATGATTTCCCCTTAGCACAGCAACATATGATAGGAGAAATGCAAAGGAAACATCCACTAACTGTCAAGATACATTTTATTTAATTAAAATGTATCTTGGGATTATACGAACACAGATCATTCTACTTGGTTGATTCAATTTCCGGGCATAAATGCATAAAGTTCTATTCCAACCGCCTCCAGGTGTAACTATTTTATAATTGGGAAAAAAATGGGAAACAGTTGAGGAAAGCAGCCGAGGAATGAAAAATCCCTGGCGTCGTGGGCTGAGGCAGAAGCCTATCTGGGACAAGAGTGTTATAACATGACAAAGGGAGTGAATCCCTTGTGGTAATATAACAGTCTGTCAGAGCGCTGCCTGTCTATATGTATGAGCGCTACGGTAGCAGCCAAACTATTCCTTCACTTGCCTTTGTTTTGCCGAGGATAACAACTGACATCTTGCAGTGGAAGGGAGGTGGAAAGCCATATTCTGCATGTATGTGTAACAGCAAACTAACGCCCAGACTATACTAACCTACAGTCAGTCAGTGTAACATTGACTCTGGCCAGCTGCTGGCTATAGCTGCAAGATTGTATCCTAACAAAGAAACAGCGAAAATGAAAAGCAAATACAGTAACCTACTCACCTTGTCTGCCGACGATTTCAGCTACATGCTCCGAACTAGGCACAGGGACACATTCGGTCATATTGACACTCTTTTTCCGGCTAGACTCGTTGTCATATAGCCCGTTCTCGTCGTTGTCCAAGCCGAGCAAGGAGAGCTGGTCCAGAGCTAACTGCAGGGCTCTCTGGTCGTCCAGGGCGTTCTCCTGGTTGCTCCCATTCCTCTCCATCTCGGCGAACAGTGAGCTAGGCATCTTTGCGTTTTTGCAGTCTGGAGCAGTGAGCGCAGACAAAGAGGGAAAACACGGAACACGGAAGCTGGGTAGGAAAAGGAGTGATGATGGGAAAATGGGGCACCCGACCGGTTTCAAGCCAATGGTGCAAATCAGTGCGCTTTTTTCTTTTTCTTTCTCTTTCTCCTCTCGCAGTTACAAAATCAGTGCAAGCAATCCGCCCTACCAGAAAGGGACCTATTTTGTTGTTGATGAGCCCGACTCCTGAAATGTGCCTTGAGAAGGGCACAGAAATGCCTATTCCAGAGTTGTAGGTTGGCTTTGCTGGAACGCCGGCGGTGGTAATATTCCTTCACAGAGCCCCTCCCAACTGGACTCACACACTCAGCTCTTTTCTGTTTCTGTCTGACTTGCTGCAGAGCCAGACAGCACTACTGGGGGATATGTGCGAATGACGTCACCCACCAGGGCAGGGTCGGTGCGGCGCTGCTTGGTGAATTTGCATAGCCGGAACCGATTGGACAGGCGCCGTGGAATGGGAGGTCACAGAAGCGCTTCCCCAGTCCCTGAAAGAAATAGCCTATACTCCCCTCCTTTGTTGTCTCTCTACATCAAAACGCAGTCTTTTTTGATAAGAAAAGAAATGCGTTTATATTCCGACTTCCTCATGATAACTTGAGGAGCTTTGTTGTTTATGCCTACTGTGTAATAAATACTGGTCTCTTCCTGAGCGCGCATGTTTATTACAAGCGCATGTAAATAAATGAGGTCATGCGGTTATTATATCCCCATGTGGCTTTTCTTTGTGTGTCAAATAGCGCATTGTCAATCAAAAAAGCTTTGTCGGCTCATTGCATGCGTCGCTTTGTTATTTTTTTAAATAAATATACAAACTACCCAACTTACACATAGGTCTATGCGTCAAAATGAGAGCAGTTCTTAACAGTTGACAGTATCCTTAAAAAAACATAGCGCGTAATTGTATATAAAACATAAAACATGTAAATGGTTTACTTATAAGTGTTCAATGCTATGAAGCCAAAACCCAGACATTATATTACTATCATATGTCAAATGATAAGCTTTTAAAATCAATTATTAAAAACATGTGTGTTGCAGGGCATGCCCAGACATGAGCTTTTTGTTTGGTTTTTCTCTGGCAAGACCCCTCTCTCCCTCTCTCTCTCTCTCTCCTCTCTCTGCAAATGTCCGCCAGCTCTTGGCATTGAAGCCTATCATGACTCATGACACATGTATTTAATGATCACTAACAATATCTGTAGCTGTAGAAGGATTTTCGAAACATCCTCGCACTGAATTGGCACGCTCATCGTGACAGGCATTTGCCTCGGTGACATCAGTGTCCCTCTGCCTATTTGCTTGGGACTTGAAACCAACAGCTTGCAGGTAATTAATTGTTGCGTTCAAACACCACTCATTTCTGAGGATGTTTACACCAGTGAAGAGCGCAGCGACAGAGAGAGTTGCCACTCCGCGTCCTAAACTAGGGGAAAACCCAATACATAATTAGATCTACTGGCCCAGATATTAAAGCTTAGTGCTAGGATACCATACTATATATAATACGTGATGTAGGCTATAGGCTATATCAGGTCTAGTAAACGGCTATTAACAGTGTTTATTGTTTGAATGATTGAGTTAAGATGGTAATAGCCTAAACATTCATAAAGGCGCAGGTAGCCTAGCGGTTAAGAGTGTTGGGCAGGCATCCGAAAGGTCGCTGGTTCGTGCTGATTAGGTGAAAGATCTGTCAATGTGCCCTTAATTTAACCATAATTGCTCTGGATAAGAGCGTCTGCTAAATTACTCAAATGTAAAGTAGCTAAACTACTGATTAAGGTCCCCAAATTCAAGGCTCAGTGTTATTTCGATTATAGAATAAAATTTCCCCCATAAGAAATGATGCAATGAGACAGAACACAACAGCTTCACATATATTTTTTTCCTACGGGTCCTATATCATCCAACAATATAGTCCTATTGACAATAGCTATTGTCAGTTTGCATATTTATGTTTATTGCGGGGCATTATGTAAACGTTAGCCGCATGGTGGGGAGCTGGGAGGGGAGGAGGGGCGGGTGAGAGTTCTTTCTGCGTCTAGCGACCAACGTGCCCTTTCTGGCCAGGCAAGGACCCCACGGGGAGGGGGGACAGCGGGGGAGCCGCTTCTTTCAAAACAAAGGAAATTTCAAACCAATTCAGAGCCATTGAGACGAGAAACACTCGGCTTTGTCACCTCACTCTGCGCTCACAATTGCTATGCTAAAATCAACGGCTCCGAACCTGAGAACGCGGGATGGGAACCTCTTGTTACTGGAAACCCCCTCCCTCCAACCCCCTCTCTCTTTTTTTTGTTGCATTGTCACATTGTCTTGTATTAGGGGGTTTGAATGCTGGCTTTAAAACATCTGGAATTTCATTATAGATGCACGGTGCGTGATATCTGACCCACTTGAAGATATGGAAAGGACAGTGCATTTATTGTATGGAATGTAAAACTAAATGAAAATAATAGCTTTTTCCACCTGGCAGAAATAGCTATTGTTACAGGAATATACAATGACATTAAAAGAATAGCTTTTTCCACCTGTCAGAAATCACAAGTCCCATACTACTGTATATTAATAATAATTTAGTTATATAGGATTTGGTTTGTTTCAACACATTATATTGTCCTTTCACCTGCTCCATTCACAGTCTGGAATAATATAGGCATAGAAATAGATTATAATTGTACGAGTATAGGTCTATGGGCTGATCTGAGTATTTTAATGGTAAAGAAAAGGTATTATGCTGCCACCACAATCCAATCAAGGTGGGAATAAAGAACAAACTGGATATTCAGTCAAGAGGGAAATATGATTCCAATTAAAGGTGCTTCTTCATTAACATGATGATAAAAAGTGATGAGAGCTTTAGTGTTCTGTTCAGCCTACATGGCGGACAACACCATGTGGTGTATGTCCCCAGGGTCAAACTACCCATGGATGTCAGTTTGTTAGGTAAACAAAGCAGTAGTCGACCCATTCACCTCTAGTCCCCTAGGTTAGGTAAACTTAACCATTAGTGGGGGAAATGAAAACCTGACCCAGGATCAGCGTCTAGGGCAACTTCACCAAACACCTATACCGGTCATCATGAATACGGCAGCATTATAAACTGGGGTAGCGACAATGTACCATTTCCAAGGCCAACTTAAACGTCTTCACATAATAATGACTCTGAACGGGTCGCACTTTAAACAAATAAAAATGTGTAAAGGCTTACATAGCATTCATAATGTCTTCATAAGCATGACACAAATGCTTCACAAAAAAAGTCGGACCATATACAGGGTAAAAGTAATTACATCTGGTCTTTGCCAAATGTGGCATGATTCATTTTCCACCCATAGTATATAGGCTCTGTAGCTTGATGTTACCTTTTAAGATATGCGGTACCAGTCAAAAGTTTGGACACACCACTCATTTTTCTTTATTTTTTACTATTTTCTACATTGTAGAATAATAGCGAAGACATCAAAACTACATCAAAAACAAATATGGAGTCATATAGTAACCAAAAAAGTGATAAACAAATCAAAATATATTTTATACTTTAGATTCTTCAAAGTAGCCACCCTTTGCCTTGATGACAGCTTTGCATTCTCTCAACCAGCTTCATGAGGTAGTCACCTGGAATGCTTTTCCAACAGTCTTGAAGGAGTTCCCACATATGCTGAGCACTTGTTGGCTGCTTTTCCTTCACTCTGTGGTCCAACTCATCCCAAACCATCTCAATTGGGTTGAGATCAGTTGATTGTGGAGGCCAGGTCATATAATGCAGCACTCCATCACTCTCCTTCTTGGTCAAATAGCCCTTACACAGCCTGGAGGTGTGTTTGGGTCATTGTCCTGTTGAAAAACAAACGATAGTCCCACTAAGCGCAAACCAGATATGATGGTATATCGCTGCAGAATGCTGTGGTAGCCATACTGGTTAAGTGTGCCTTGAATTCTAAATAAATTACAGACAGTGTCACCAGCAAAGCACCCCCACACCATCACACCTCCTCCTCCATGCTTCACGGTGGGAACCAAACATGTAGAGATCATCCGTTCACCTACTTTGATTCTCACAAAGACACAGTGGTTGGAACCAAAAATCTCAAATTTGGACTCATCAGACCAAAGGACAGATTTCCACTGATCTAATGTCCATTGCTCATGTTTCTTGGCCCAAGCAAGTCTCTTCTTCTTATTGGTGTCATTTAGTAGTGGTTTCTTTGCAGCAATTCGACCATGAAGGCCTGATTCACGTAGTCTCCTCTGAACAGTTGATGGTGAGATGTGCCTGTTACTTGAACTCTGTGAAGCATTTAAACTCAGCAAATAAAGAAACGTCCTCTCACTGTCAACTGCGTTTATTGTCAGCAAATTTAACATGTGTAAACATTTGTATGAACATAACAAGATTCAACAACTGAGACATAAACTGAACAAGTTCCACAGACATGTGACTAACAGACATGGAATAATGTGTCCCTGAACAAAGGGGGGGGGGGGGGGGGGTCAAAATCAGTGTCTTAACTACCGTTCTGAAAAAGGGACTGGTGTGGCCACTAGCTGCATTAGGTACTGCAGTGCACAGGAGTGTCAGTGTTCTGCCATGGCCAGCAAAGAGCCCAGATCTCAATCCCATTGAACACGTCTGGGACTTGTTGGATCGGAGGGTGAGGGCTAGGGCCATTCCCCCCCAGAAATGTCCGGGAACTTGCAGGTGCCTTGGTGGAAGAGTGGGGTAACATCTCACAGCAAGAACTCGCAAATCTGGTGCAGTTCATGAGGAGACTCACATGCATCCAAGTACTCCACTGCTTGGCTAGCCAGCAAGGGCCTCAAAGATGCCTGAATAATGACCTGGCCCCCTTCCTCACCTGACTTAAATCCTATTGAGAACTTGTGGGCCCTTCTCAAACGTGAGATTTACAGTGATGGAAGACAATACTCCTTTTTGAACAGCATTTGGGAGGCTGTGGTTGCTGCTTCAGCGAAAATTGATCGTGAACAGATCAAGAAACTGACAGACTCCATGGATGGAAGGCTCATGGCAGTTATTGAAAATAAGGGTGGCTATATTGGTCACTGAATATTTTTGAAATGCCAAAAATGTTATACAATTGTCATTTTGTGTTACTTATCTGTTACACTTACTCTAAAAATTGAGAATAAACAAGTGAGTTGAGATAAATTCTTTTTGTAATTTAGTTGCCTAATAATTCTGCACACTAATAGTTGCCTAATAATTGTGCACACTTATATATATATCCCAGAGAAAGACAAAACTCACTTTTCCTTTGTTAAACATTCAGGTTTGAGGTTCAATAACATTTTGGATTGACTGAGAGCCTTGTGTTTGTTCAACAATAAAATTAATCCCGAGGAATACAATTTGCCTAATAATTGTGCACGCAGTGTAGGCCTTATAAAAGGGTTTATGAAGGCTTCATCAAGCCTTACAAGTTCTAATTCATTATAAGTGGGATCTTTGTGATATTCTTCTCTATTCTATATTGTACTGAACTGAATTGTTGATTTGTTTGCGCCTATTCAGCCCTCTCTCTGGAGCTAAGACACCTGTGTTCCTCTTTCTAGCCTCAATAGACCAATAGACAGACAGACAGTTCCTGGTGTAATGCTACTGATATTCGCTGTGCTGTTCGGCACTCAAAGCCACCCAGCTGCTTAGTGGTGGTTAGCTGTTAGCCGTTGGTCTTTTAATGAGAGGAAGATGAGATTAGCCCAAGCTGACCCAGAACAGAGCTGTCTGTAGCACATAGGCTGGACTTTAAGCTACTGCACTGTCTGACTTACTGTCTGACTGGCTGATTGCTGCAGAGAGAGAGGGTGGGGGTGGGGGCATAGAGAGAGAGAGGGTGGGGTGGGGGCATAGAGAGAGAGGGGTGGGGGAGGGGAGGTAGAGTGAGATAGAGGACGGGGGTGGGGGATAGAGAGAGATAGAGGGGGTGGGGGGATACAGTGCGATAGAGGGCGGGGGTGGGGATTGAGTGAGATAGAGGGGGAAAGAGAGTGAAAAAGAGAGGGAGAGTGAGGGACAGAGAAGCTATAAAAAGAGAGCGAAAGAAAGAGAGAATTGAATTGAATTGAATTGAATTGAAATGAAATGAAATTGACAGAGAGAGAGAGAAAGAGAGAGGGGCGAAGGAGAGACCAAAAGGTGTGTGCGACAAGGACAGAAAAAGAATAGAGAAAGGCAGAGTGTAAAGAAAGACAGAAAAAAGAGATAGATGAGAGAGAGTTAAACAAAGAGAGAGAGAGAGAGAGAGAGAGAGAGAGAGAGTGACCTAGCTGGACAGGGCTTAATCAGTCCTCTCAACCACCTGCTTAGTGACATAGTGACACAGTGACACAGTTGGCTGCAGTTACATCTTAAAGGGCAGCAGATGCCTCAGGTCACAGGAAACGTCATGTCAGAGGAATCATTATGTCACAGGATAGAGAGAGGGAGACATACATAAAGAGATAAAGAGAGAGAGAGAGAGGAGGAAAGATGGACTGGCAGAGATACTTTGTCTGACGCACAGAAGACACACAAACAGGGCTGGTATGCTGCTGTGACATAATTGAATATTATTTGATGGCTGTGGGTTATAGCCGTAGTAAAACTAGGTTATAGGTAGAGCCTTAGTTTATGACCAACTTTACATAACATAATAGCCGGACTGGCTGAATTGTAATACATTACATGCTGTGTGTGTGTATGTGTGTGTATGTGTTGCAGCCATATCACCAGACACTAGTCTCTGCACCAGACATACTAGCCTTATTCAAGGTTACATAAAGGAAAACATTTAAGGAGCAATTCTAGTACTATCGCTATGTTCTCAATTGAAATCCAATGCTAGGTGATACAACGCTATTTATTTCACAGTAAGCTTTATATTTTTTCTTATCCATTGATTTGTATGGAGAAAAACACGGCAGCTTAAATGAAATGGGAAACAATACAACAAGATAGTGTTTAGGTCTACAGTGTTGTGAAGTACAGTGTGAAGGGATGATATATCACGTGTCCCAAAAGGAACCATATTCCCTACATAGTGCAGTACTCTTCACCAGGGCCTGTAGGGTAGTGCACTATATAGTGAATATGGTGCCATTTGGAACACAGGGATGATAGCCAGAGGCACAGCTCTCTGGGAAGTGATGAGAAAGGTGGCGTTATAGATTTTGACAGCTGCCTCATCAATATGTATTTATTCAACTCTTCTATCTGATATAAAATGTGTCCGGGCAAAATAAAATACAAATATGTGAGGTGCATTTCTATATTCCATATTAGGCTTCATATTATGTCTTGTAAATTGTATTGTATCTGTCAAAGAGAATACAGTGTACTATTTCAATTTTATTGTAATTTATTGTGTATAAGATAGAAGAAAACCAAACACTGTAGGTATGATAGGGTGGGGAAAGGGCTGTTTCTTCGTCTGTGTCTCTGTGAGAATGTCATTGATAAATGCTGCAGTGGCAGTAGGGAGTGGTGCAGGGTAGTACTGTGTTTGCAGGTAGATGCAATGCTGGTTCTTGTCTCTCCTCCCGCTTCCTCCTTCTCTCCTCTCCATGCCTGCCTGTCTGCCTGCCTTCTTCGCTTTCTCTCTCTCTCTCTCTCTCTCTCTCTCTCTCTCTCTCTCGCTTTCTCTTCTCAATCCTTCCCTTCCTAGCTGCATCTCCTCCCTCCCTCCTGCTCTCTATCTCCTCTCTCCCTGTCTGCCCCCTCCTTCGCTCTCTCTGTCTCCCTCCTCCCTTCCCCGGCTGTGCGCACTGACACACTGAACTGAAGTGGCACTGATTCTGTAGCCTGTGATTGGCTGACAGCCAGACGGCCCTGAAAGCCATGCAGCGCGCATCAGGAGTCAGAACTGCGTCCCAAATGACACCATATTGTCTATATAGAGCACATCAGTGCACCCATAGAGCTCAGGTTAAAATTAGTGCACTATGTAGGGAATAGAGTGCCATTGAACAGTGTAGTCAGGACAGCTGCCCCACAATGCACCACAACACCAACCCTATTTTTCCTTCTTCTCTCCCCCACTGCCACCTCTCTCTGTCTCCTCGTCTTCCTTCAGTCTCTCAATACATCACCATGCCAACTTCCTCCTCCTTCTCTCCATATCTCTTAACTTACTTTTTCATTCCCTTTTTCATAAATACACCTCCCCTCTCAACTACACACTCTCTCTCAATTCAATTCTGTCACGCCTGCTCCCACTCTTCCCCCCTGGTGCTCAAGAGCGGCGGGCTCCCCAGCATTACTCACTCCTGCCATCATTATTATGCACACCTGCTTCCCTCATCACGCACATCAGCGATCATTTGGGCTTACCTGGACTCAATCACCTATTATTTCCTTCCCTATATCTGTCTGTCCCCCAGCTCTGTTCCCTTCTTCCACATTAACGTTCGTATGTCGTTTTGTTACCCGTGTGCTGGCGCTGTTCCTGTCTTGTTCCTTGTCTGTTCCTCATTAAATGTTTCACTCCCCGTACCTGCTTCTCAACTCCAGCGTCGGTCCTTACAAATTCAAAGGGTTTTATTGGCATTGGAAACATAAACTACCTTTCAAAAGTTTGGGGTCAGTCAGAAATGTCCTTGTTTTTGAAAGAAAAGCACCTATTTGTCCACAAAAATAACCTCAAATTGATCAGAAATACAGTGTAGACATTGTTAATGGTGTAAATGACTATTGTAGCTGGAAGCGGCTGTTTTTTAATGAGATATCTACATAGGCGTACAGAGGCCCATTATCAGCAACCATCACTCCTGTGTTCCAATGGCACATTGTGTTAGCTAATCCAAGTTTATAATTTTAAAAGGCTAATTGATCATTAGAAAACCCTTTTGCAATTATGTTAGCACAGCTGAAAACTGTTGTTCTGATTAAAGAAGCAATAAAACTGGCCTTCTTTAGACTAGTTGAGTATCTGGATATTCAGCATTTTTGGGTTCGATTACAGGCTCAAAATGGCCAGGAACTAAGACTTTCTTCTGAAACTTGTCAGTCTATTCTTGTTATGAGAAATGAAGGCTATTCCATTCTAGAAATTGCCAAGAAACAAAAAAATAAAAGATCTTGCTGCTGTGACTGCACACTGTGGTATTTCGCCTAACAGATATAGGAGTTTATCAATGTTTGATTTGTTTTCAAATTCGTTGTGGGTCTGTGTTATCTGTGGGAAATATGTGTCTCTAATGTGGTCATACATTTAGCAGGAGGTTAGGAAGGGTAGCTCAGTTTCCACCTCATTTTGTGTGCAGTGGGCACATAGTCTGTCTACGGTGGCCTCTCTCAATAGCAAGGCTATGCTCACTGAATCTGTACATAGTCAAGGATTTTCTTAACTTAGAGTCAGTCACAGTGGTCAAGTATTCTGCCATTGTGTACTCACTGTGTACACAGCACCCCCTACTCCTTTTCCTTCTCTCTCGCAAACCATCAGCTTTCAGCTCTCCCCTCCTCTCTCCTTTCCCCCCTCTTCTCCCCTCCTCTCCTCTCTTCCCCTCTCCCCTCGTCTCCCCTCCTCTCCTGTCCCCTCCACCGTCAGATAGAATTCCCCCTCATAAAGACGTCCCTCTTCCTCTATTCCTATACAGGGAAAAAAACCCTACTCTCTGTTGAATGAATACACAAGGACTGCCTATAAACCCACTGGAGGACTGGGGATTTGGTGGAAGGGGAGAAGAGAAAGAAGAAAAAACGCTTGCTTCTTCCAGGCTCAGCAGAATTTACTGGCCGCAGTCAGGAGTGAGGGTGTGAGTGAGTGCTGTCAAAAACACACCGTTCAAAGGTTAACTAGGGTGTGTGAGTGTGTTTTTGTGTGTGTGCTTGCTAACCAGGGTTAGACCTTTGACATGAGTTGTACTTCCTTACCGTTATCCAAGTGTTCTATTCTGACGTTCCAGGTCAAATTAACTCTAGTCGGTTGGCAGCCCTTTATGACATCACCAATTGGAATGTTCCATTTGGGAGTGTTCTAAAATCAACTTAAGTCAACCCCCCCTCAGCCCGCAATCCCAGAGGCACTCACTTCTCTCTCTCTATCAGCATTAGGTCATCCTCTCAGTCTAAAGACCACTACACACTTCACGCAAACAGAGTGACGGAGCGACATATATGGTCCACTTCAAAAATGTTGCCACACAAAATTACGTAAAACTACATGTAAAAAACGACACTTCTGTCACTGCGTTTCTGTAGTTTGCGTGAGGTGTGTAGGGCCCTTAAGCCCTAGGGGAGACAAACAGGCATGGATGAGTAGCCTGACAGACAGTCAGGATGCGGCCCAAATGGCACACTGTTCCTGATATAGTGCACTACTTTTGACCAGAGCCCTTTGGGAAACCCTTGGTCAAAAGTAGTGCACTACATAAGAAATAGGATGCCATTTTGGGACGAAGGCAAAATATCAGGCAGAGCAGTGTTGATGGGGATTTTGATAGGTTCATTATATGCCTTACAGACAGGAAGCGCTCTGATGGACTATGAGTGACGATGATGAGTCCACTGGCTGTAATAGGACCCTAATGACCAATGGGGCTGGGTTGCATTAGCTAGTGCTGGTAGTGCAGATAACATGGATGTAAGATTGCATCCAAAGTGTATGTAAGGCTGGGCCTCAAATGGCACCCCATTCCCTTATTATTCCCTACATAGTGCACTACTTTTGACCAGAGCCCTATGGCTAAGTGCACTCTGAATAAGTTGCCATTTGGGATGTATCTGAAGTGTATTACAGCCTATACCAAGGGGTCTGGACCCCCCCAAGTGACGCAGAGGTCTAAGGCATTGCATCTCAGGTCAAGAGGTGTCACTACAGTCCCTGGTTCGAATCCAGGCTGGTTCACATCTGGCCGTGATTAAGGAGTCCCATAGGGCGGCACACAATTGGACCAGCGTCGTCCGGGTTTGGCCAGGGTAGGCCACCATTGTAAATAAGAATTTGTTCTTAACTGACTTGCCTATAGTTAAATAAAGGCTAAATAAAAAAAAATGTTTAAATGGCACAGGCGGGTTATGCTGCCATGTAGAGTTGCAGTTGCTGATTCAGAGTGGAGTAGGATGAAGTTTCCCCACTGATCTATGGTCACGTTAGCTGCTTCTCCCCTAATGGTTACGGTTAGAATTCTAAAATATGGTAAGCTGGTCCTAGATCTATGCCTGAGGGCAACTTCTCCCCAGAGCGGCCAGAGCAGAGATCGGCACCAAAACAGCAGCTCATTTACTGCCATATTCTGGAACTGGGCGGCTGAGAGTTTCTTTTAGAAGCTGACCTTAGCAAGTTTAGTAGTATGAATCCTGCCTTTGTTCCACTGATGCCGTAAGACTGCTCCAGGTCGTCGCTTTGAACTGTGTGTGTGTGTGTGTGTGTGTGTGTGTGTGTGTGTGTGTGTGTGTGTGTGTGTGTGTGTGTGTGTGTGTGTGTGTGTGTAGTGTTTGTATGTTTGTGTGTGTGTGTGTGTGTGTGTGTGTAGTGTTTGTATGTGTGTGTGTCTCCAGCTGCAACAGGAAGGGGGAAGTGATTTAACCCTCTTCTTTGGGGGACAAATGGTGCTCAGCACGTTCACACACACACACACACACACACACACACACACACTTATGTGATAAAACAGAATATCAGAAAGAGTCATTTTCCTGAAGAAAAATGTTGTGCTAGCTTCAGCTGTCCAAAAGTATTTTTATTGTAATGGAAGAAGTTTAGAAGTTTAAAATGTTGAACTAATTGCACATAACTCTTTTACATAAAGTTTAGAATATAGCTACGCATCAAGGGGATTTGGCCTTAGTACAGAGAAACTATTATACTGTACAGGTGTTGTAAAAAGCACAGTAGCCATTGACTAGGCCCCTGTACACACTCAGGTTGTACAACTGATGTAAGAATTTGACACAATGGGTTATGATACAACTGACATGTCTGCACAAAGACTTTTACACAACCATTGCTCAGTGTCTCCACAACGCATTTGTAGTTATTTTTGTGCAGAAAAAAATCTGTTTCTAATCTAATGTAAGTATAACACCGTATACATTCAAGGTAAAGTTTAACCGAAAGCTAACTACACTGGAAACCTGCGTTTGCTGTTTTAAGGAGGGCTTCCTCCTTTTTAATCACAGTATGGTGCAGGAGGTGCTCTCACACTAGTAGGTTAAGGTTCCCTCCAACTGATTCGGGCCCCGGCCCTTCTACAGAGAGCATAAATAAATAGGATGTTGTATATGTTTTTCTTTCATTCACATGGAAGTGGGTCAGCCACTAAAATTAACCGAGCACGCTCCTTCAGAAGTGCCGTGAATCAGTTGATTGGCTGGCTGACGCAAATGCTCCTTTCAGAAAGAAAGAAAGAAAACGGACATAATCCTTCCATGTATTGGAGCACCAGAGGATAGAAGAAAGTAAGGATGGATGAGGGAGTGAAAAAGAGGGGAAAGAGGGACAGGTAGAGGTTGTGTATGAAGTAACGAGGGGTGAGGGGTGAAAGAGGGAGAGATAGAGAAGTTGTGAGGGAACTGAAGATCTCGTAGGAGATCTTTCCACTTTTTCTGTTAGACCGACTAAGGTTAAGATTCCTTCAAGGAGTTAGAACCATTTCTCCCCTTGGTTCTATTGACTCCAGGTTCAATTGATTGGGCGGTTGGCTGACTTCCAGGACAGGCAGCTCCCGGGCCTCCGCTCCCCCAGCGAGAGACTGCCTCAGTGGGGATAGACGGAGCTCAATGCTGGGTCTGTTCTCTACATGTGTGTCCCTCCCCCTCTGCTACCACTGTACATCTGATAACACATTAGACTCAGCAAGGGGAGGGAGAGAGAAAGAGAAAGAGAGGAGGGAGAGAGAGGGCAGGGGAGAGAGGAGGGAGAGAGAGGTCAGGGGAGAGAGAGGGGAGGGAGAGAGAGGGCAGGGGAGAGAGATGAGGGAGAGAGGGGGCAGGGGAGAGAGAGGGCAGGGGAGAGAGAGGAGGGGAGAGAGAGAAGGCAGGGAAGAGAGAGAGAAGAAGGGGCAGCGGG